>NC_068551.1:10664535-10964535 GCF_026212275.2 Microplitis demolitor
AGTTTTCTGAGTAAATGAAAAAAGAAATTGAAATATGATGTGTAAAACGGAAGGGACGAATGAAAAGCCAGCATGAAAATTCACTGGTGAGAAATGTGACACAAACTTCCGCTCGACGCGTTGTCCCTGCTAATTTTTTATTCGTCGTCCTGGCAGTGACCCGAGAATTGTCAGATACTTTTTTTCACATGATATATGTCTTATTATCACCTTTTAGGGCTTTTTTTTGTCATGATCTATTTTTTTTTATTTAGTGTTGAATTTAGTTACATTCAGTAAAAAAAAAAAAAACCTCAGTAAATTCGTAAGCATTGTCAAAAATTTTGGATGAATTTTTGTCTATCGCGAGTATACACCGATGAAACATCGGACAATTGAATCCCTAGGGTGTCATCTAAGGATCACAACAATAGTGTACCAGCAAACTGAACTCACAGGCAGAAAACCTAAAGATCCAACAACGAATAAAACAACAAGTATGTTGAATTGCAGGGACTACTCAAGCTATAATACCCAAGGGTTCGATGATACGAAATGGAAAATATATAAACATCTCTTTTTCTCTTTCTTTTTTTTCGCAAGCAATATTACCTCAATGTATGAGATAACTTGTGTATTACCTTTAATTTTAACTACTCACTGAAAAATCAGGCGTGATTACGGGTTTTATTAAAATCCGAATTCACTCCGTCACTCGGAGTTCCGGACTTTTAGAAAAAATCACTCCGCATTCGGAGTAAATAGAGAGTTTGTTTTTCCAGCGAAGTAATTTCCGAGTGACCTAGGTTTTTTTTTTAATCCGCGACCTCTCCAATTTGTTGTTTTCATATTAAAATATACTCCCTTCAGGTGTTAATTTCGCTCTGAACCTGAGTTTTTATTTTAAAATAAACTCCACTTTGGAGTGAATTTTACTCCAACGAGTCCCTGATTTAAAAAAAAACGATTCGAAACGATTTTATAACAGGGCTATGCTGTTACTCTGGTCGTCCTTAAATTACCTTTTTAAGGGCGCCACTGGAAGTGATAACGGCCTCCCAGAACCGGATCTTAGATCATCAGGGTCGGTGTAATTTTATTTAATTGTAAGAGAAGGATGAGGAAGGATAACTTATAATAATTTACTATTTCAATTCACCAATTAAACCTTTTTATTTTCTCATGACCTAATTGACCTTTATAATTTTAACTTCACTTATAACCTTTTTATAAACCTTATTTTATACCTTTTTAAACCTTATAACTTCTTACATAAACCTTATAACATTAAACCTTATAAACCTTAGAACCTTATGACCTTATAACATTAAACCTTATGACATTAATTGACCTTAACATAAAACCTTATAACCTTTATAACTTCATTAAACCTTATAACCTTTTATTTATTTACCCGCAATAATTTTTATTAATAAAACCAGCCAACTACCTTTGGCGTTACCACACACTCCCACTCTGGTTAAAAATCGCTTAACCTTCGCGACACTTAATTACTAAATTAGCCAACTACCTTTGGCATTTCCACACACTCACACACACAATGATTAAAAATCGCTTAACCTTCGCGACACTTAATTACTAAATTAGCCAACTACCTTTGGCATTTCCACACACTCACACATACAATGATTAAAAATCGCTTAACCTTCGCGATACTTAATTACTAAATTAGCCAACTACCTTTGGCATTTCCACACACTCACACACACAATGATTAAAAATCGCTTAACCTTCGCGATACTTAATTACTAATATTTTTCCTTAACTTCTTATTTATTTCACTCACTCGGTCCCCTGGACTTATTTTACACACACTTCTTAAATTAATTTTCCGCAATTAATAATTTAATTAATTTAGAGAATTATATAATTTTTAATTAATTTATTAATTGATTTTCCTTTCCTATTTTATTGAGTATTATTTCCTTTCAATTTCTTATCACTTATTTTAATATCACAACCTTCACTCATTAATTTAATAACGCGTTACTTCATGTACTTTTATCACCGCGATAATTACTCTTATTTTAATTCTGCCTTTTTCTTAATTAATTATAATTTCTTTAATTACGTAAATTCTCCTAATTAATTTTACGACGCCTTCGACTACGGACTTCTCTTATTTTCCCGAGACAATTTTAATTGATTTTCTTAATTTATTATTTTTATTAAATTTTATTTATAAGTAATTAATAATTGACTAGCGTCTATGACTAGATTCGACTGTTCCGGTGCGCGCGTCACTCGACCCACCTGGAAACTTCTAGAAGAATTCCGGCTACCTGCCTGGAAATATTTTATACACGCAATGGCTCCGGCTACCGGCCTGGAGTTAATTAATTACTAAAATCTTATAATTATATCCAAATTTAATTTATTAATTCACTTTTGCAATTAATTTAATTCGCGAGGATTTTCTTTAGGCGCGACGATATTAACGTATGCCAAGTATTTAATAAAATTTTCCGGCTTCCCGCCTGGAATAAATTTTATAAATACCTCTCCAGTAAAAATCTCCAGATCTTTCCGTCGTGTCTCTGTCCGGGTTTTGTCTGATTAATTTCCTTGTTCTCGTAATTGTCTGGTCTAATTTTTGGTTCCGTCTCTCTCTCTGTTTTTACTTTCTCTCTCTCTCTCCTTTCTTTCTTTCTCCTCACTCTCCTTTAACCTGTTACAATCAGACGCAATCAGTAAAGTTTTTATATAAAATACCGGCTAACTGCCTGGTATTTGTTATTAATAATCAAGATTTTCATCGCTTGGTTCCACAATAAACTCAAGCTAATAATTAATTAATTACCTGTTAATTAAATTAACAGCGTCTGTTATGGCGTCGGTTGTCTCGTCACTTTGTCTCCACCTCTCTATTCGGACGTCCCGATGGTTAATGCCCGATTCTCGTTCCGGTCCCCGTTTTTAATTGCTCGCTCACTCTTGACTATAGTTGTCCTTTTTCCACTCCTACTTAACTCTAGGTGGGGTCGACGGTCGAGCAAGTGAAATTTCCATTTCCGGACGACTAGTCGCTACCTACCCGGAATACCCGAAGTGGTAATATCGCATGACCGACAGTGCGCATAATAGATTTTATTTAAATTGACTTGAACGCGGTAAATACAAATTTACCCCGTTACAATTTGCATTGTTAAATGTCCATAAGAAGGATGATTCAAAAGCATTAAGGACGTCCCACCAAAATCACTTTTCTTACCATCTTCCTGACATTTAGAATACACATACCTTTAAGTATCCTTTATGCGTAGAAATTTTGCAAAATAGCCCTTGCAGTACTAAATTTGTAATTATTGACTATTTAAACTTGAATATTTAACATGTGAACCCTACCCCGATTAGTGTGTTAGCACACGTTTTCATGAATAAAAATAGAAATTTTCTTACGATTGTTTTAAAAAACTGAAAGACACGCGTAAAAAAATATGTAGTTCAATTTACTAAAAATGAAGTTCCATCTACTACACTGACTAGTAATATATAGGAGAACTACGAGTTTAGTCACAGTTACTAGTATACTGTGGTACATAACCTGTAGTACCATTTACTACATTGAGTAGTAATAAGAACTTTCATTAAATAACCACTGTGGTTCTTTTTACTCCACACAATAGTTGAATATATTTTATTCCTAATGTATTAATTAAATATCTGTTAGTTAACGATCATAAGTTTTTATGATATCGAAAAAGTTATAAAAATATAAAAATTTATCTTACATTCTTCGGACTTACAGTTTATCAAATTGAAATGATATAAAAATGAATTTATTAATTAATAACTTAAAATAATAAGGACTCAAATTTTAAAAGCCGACTTTTTACCAATACCTAATAAGGATAATTTTAAAAATATATATATAATCTATGAATTCTCGTATGAGCATAAACTTAGAATAATTAAGTACTAATTTTTATTAACAGAAAATATAAAAAACATCGTTTTAAAAGTTATAATTCCCATGAATCGCAAATACTCAATAAGCAATGGTTTTAAAAATTGCGTTTATTTATAACAAATGTATCCCTCATTCCTAATTATATATATTATTATTTATAATATTTTATTCACTACTGGAAAAAATTAAAGGATCAAAAAAAACATTCCAAATTTTTGGGTGATTTTCAACACAGGCCGTAACTTCGAGAGCAATGGTTGTACAAGAGTTTAAAAAAAAAGAAACTTGTAGCTCCAAGTGTCTACTTTTTGGATTAGAACTTCAAAAATTTTTAGCGTCAGCAGTTTTTGAGTAATCTTAGAAAAACCAGCGACAAAGAAATTTTCAAATTTTTTTTACTTTTTTAACTTCCCGCTAAGACAATCGACGATTTTCAAAAATTTCGGGAAGTTATTGTTTTCACCCCGATTTTCGAAAATCGAGCTTTCATCAGATGTCGACGTTTTGAGGTCCTAGGAAGCTATTCTGACTATTTTCAGAATGATGTCCGAGTGTGTGTATGTATGTGCGCGCGTGTGTGTGTGTGTGTGTGTGTGTGTGTGTGTGTGTGTGTGTGTGTGTGTGTGTGTGTGTATGTATGTAAACTCTTTGTAACTTTTGAACTAATGAATCGATTTGGATGGTTGAGGTGGCAATCGAAAAAGCTTGTTGGCCATCAACTTTCCTAAAAATTTCAGATCATTTGATCAAATAGACTCGAAAATATTTGCGAATTACGAAAAAAAATAATTTTTTTTTTAGTTTTTTATTGATTCCTCAAAAACGACTTATACGATCGACTTCAAAATCTAATCAACTCTAGTACTCAATAAAACGCGTCGATTGCCACCTCAAACATCAAAATCGGATAATTCGTTCGAGAGTTATCGCGGGAGAAAGAAATGGTGAAAAACGGTTTTTTCAAAATATTTTCGAAACGACTGACGCGATCGATTTCAAATTTTTATCAGCTCTAGTACTCAATAAAACGCGCCGATTGCCACGTCAACTATCAAAATCGATTGATTAGTTCAAAAGATATCGGCGGTGAAAAGTTGAAAAAATAACATTTTATGTTATTTTTTCCGGATAAATCATAGTATAACGTACTAAAATGTGCCTGATATCATACTCATCTTTTTTATGGTTTCTTTTGATCATATAATGTCATCGAACTTGGTTTTTAGTTTAAATCATATTATCAACAAAAAAATCGATAAAACGTAGTTTTTAATATTTTTATCAGATATTTCATATTTTATTGTTTCTTACATGAGTCAAAACTTATTTAAATCTTGATTTTGATCCCTGACATTGATTTCTGCCTCAATACACTTATTTTACTGAACATAATCAGGAACTAAATTTTAAAAACCGCTTCATTGATGATTTTCGATTCTTAAATTTTTAAACTTCAGCATAACAGGTAACTTGTTAGAGCTTGAACAGATCGTTAAAAACCAATTGCATGTGATTGCATTTTTGAGCTTGAAGAGCTCGAAAATATATCTACACTAATGTTTTCGAGCTCTTCGAGGTCGAAAACAGCGGGAAGTTTTGGGGCTGGCCCGCAGGGTCAACCAACGCCCAGATTTTTTTTTACGAAGTTACAGCCTTGCAAAAATCATTAAAAATTTCTAAAATTTTTTTGTTCCTTTAATTTATGGTATGAGTGTATTAGAACAATTCTATGTTAAATAACACTCCTCAGTCACCCGGGGCCATGTCAGAGGCCACCTAGATCACATTTCATTTGAATTTAGATCACAGTTGGGTAGTTCCTCCCCTCCAAAATGAACATATTGCTCGGGGACTTAGGTCCTGGCCATTACTTAGAGTGGACTGATGACGCTTAGCGAGGTCCCTACTCTAGCACCAGGATTCATTACAATCTATGTAAGTTGGCCTAACGATAAATTTATCATATCTAGTCATTGTATATATTTGAGTTCAAGCAATCGGGACATTATCCACGTATTAAACTAACTAATTGAATATTCTATTACTCTACATTTATAATTTTAAATTTGACTGAAAAATTTTTCTTGTGATAAATTTCTTTTGAGAATATTCTGGTCTGTGTAAATTGGTTTGTAAAACCATAAGTGAAATTCTTAAGTGTGGTGTTGTGAGCAGTGTTCGACAGCAAACAGCCCAAAGGAACTTGATCAATCCACGGGGAAAAGTTTACCATCGAGCCCAGGGTGTTCAACGATGCATCGACAACCTATTCCTTTAGTACGTCGTACATAATTAAACCAGATAAGATTACTAAAAATTTTTTATCTACATATATTTACACTTGATAATATTCTATCTCTTTAACGTGACACTAACTTAATACTCAATGTGTTTTCCCGTGTCCAATAAATATTTGTGCGTATACTTTATACATTTGTCGCTGGACGCCCAGTTCATTAATTAATTATATATTGAAATTTAAAATAAAGGAGAAACTTTGTAGTTATTTGGAAACTTTGGTTAAATAAAGTGTAAATCTTATTGTATTTCGTATTAAATTTAATTATCACCAGTGTCCCGTAAATTAAGCATATTTCAGCCGCGTGTCCGGTCAGGACGAGTCTACCTACACCAAGGGATCTATTTTCCCGTTTTCCGAACCAGCAAGAAAATAATTGTAATTTATATTTATATTAATAATTTAAATTTAATTAATTAATTTATTTGGGAAAATTTCATTAACTGTGGTTCGTGGCTATTGGACACAAAGTAGCCAGGGCCCACCGTTATAGGATCGATTTTTTTTTCTTAGCTGTGGTCCATCCGCAAGCACCTAATTAGCACATTATTCCTTTAGCTTAATAGTGGTGGAGAAACCCGGGAAAAAAAGTTCTTATATGATCATATATAAATCGTATAAAAGTGACTCATATAAAATTATATAAAGTTTTATAATGAAATTGGTCCTATAAAAACTTATATGACTTTATAAAATCATATAAAATCCTATAATATCATATAAAGTCTTATATAATCATATAAAGATATGTATACCCGGAAAAAATGGATTTGTCTGATAACTTAAATATGATTAGATCTAAAAATTGGCAGGATCCGATGACGTGTAATTATATATAATCATGCATGAATGAATTTAAATAAAAAAATATTTACTGTCGGTTAACTGCTATTTTGCTCAGGGGTCACCCATCCAACTAATGTACTACCTCAATGCTATTCAACTTTGAATATCATGCGTCCGTCGTTTGCTTCTCTGGCCTGCTTTACACTTATAAGTATCACAATCCATGACATATTACTTAAATCAAATAATCAAATTGATACATCCTACATGAATACTGCACCAAATATGATCAAATTTCAACACATATGTATTTTATATAAAATTGTACGTTGTTTTAAGATAACCTGCTTATAAGACCATAGAAATTTATGTATAAAAATCATGAAACTATATAAACTTTTATATAATCATATATGATTTTATATAACCTTATTAAACTCTTTTGTAATTATACAAATTTATTTATAACTTTATATAAAATCACATTAATTTTTATGAATTATCTGAATTCTTATAAGAATTTTATAAAGTCATATAAGATTTCATATGATCATATATGCTCTTACATAATCATATATAACTTTATATATGTTATAATATTTGATCTGGTAATGTTATAAACTCATATATAACCTTATAAAAAATCACATCAACTTTTATAAAATTATATAAATTCTTATAAGAATTTTATAAGATCATATGAGCTTTTATATGATCATATATGATTATATAAAAGCATATGAAACTTTTTCTGGTAATGTTATAAAGTAATATATAATTTTATATGAAATCACATCAATTTTTATAAAATCCTCATAAAACTATATAAATTGTTATAAGATTTTCATACGATCATATGAAGTGTTATATGATCATATATGATTTTATATAAGCATATAAAATTTTATCGAGTAATTTAATAAAGTTATATATACCTTTATATAAAATTATATCAATTTTCATCAAGTCCTTACAAGAGTATGTGAATTCTTATAAAAATTTTATAAGATCATATCAGCTTTTATGTAATCATATATGATTTTTATATATTTCTTATATGATCATATATAAATTGTATATGAATATATATGTTTATATATGATCATATAAAAACTTTTTTTCCCGGGAAGTTCTTTTCGAGCGCCAGGAATATTCATTGATCTTTCCTTCCTTATGAAACTTATAGGATGGACTTTTACATGATATTTACATTTTTCTTGCAAGCACCTAATCAGCACTTAATTATAGATCTATTCATTATACGTACAGATAATTCACTTAAAATCTAAGAGACGTATGCTACTGCTTTTAATTTCAGGAATTTGAATTTTTTGTTTCTTTGCTTTCTCATTTATATAGGTAAATTTTTTTTGAAGCACCTAATCAGTACCTAATTACCAATGCTTGTTTGATCTCGATTTTGTGCTGGAATTATTATTAACGATACCTGATTTTTGCAAGCTTGTTTCTGCAAATAGTAACTTTAATTTATATTCGTCCAAAATTAAACTATCTTTACTATTTAGCACTTAATTAGTACCTAACTGTCCAACCGTTTTATTTTTTATTCACTGTTTATTTTTATTGTGTTGCTAGCATAACGTTACGCTAGCAACGCAACATAAAGGGATCGATTGCGGTGCAAATTAAAGAGCACTTACTTTATGAATTCTACACTTAATTAGCACCGAAAAATCACCTAATTTTGGCATTTTCAAAATGCAATTTTCGGACTTTGCGTTGCTAGCGTCACAGAGCTCTGTTTTCGGCCAATGACTATCACTTGCGATAATTTTATTGAAAAAAAAAAATATATTCTGGCCGAAAACAGTCCGAAAAAAGGCCGATTCATTCGTCGGCAAAATATCGGCCGAATTTCAGCCTTTGTAAGGACCCATACAAAGAATGGTGATCGGTCGATCATTAGGCCTATGATAGCCGTTCGGTTCACGAGCATCGACTGAGAATCGGAATTCGTTATTGGAGCAAGACTCGCTGGGCATCGGATGTTAACATCAGCCTAAGACTGCCGATTGAGCATCGGCCGAGGGTATTAATAGAATATTGGCCGAGGAATGTAACAAAGCATCGGCCGAGGATAGTATACGAGGATTATCCTATTTTACACTGAGAAAATAATTTTTTTCTAACAACTAATTTTCGTCATAATGAAATATATTAGTTAGCTTTAGAGAATGAGTTATTAACAGTGATTAAGTATTATTTTAAAATGATGGAATATTGATTTAACAATTAAATAAAAGCATATTTAGACAAATAATTTATTTCCTTGACACGTACTTTTTTTTATAATATGACAAAAATGTTCAGGGAAACATTAATATTCAACATTAATGGCATAGTGTAATACAGAATATTATTAACTCTATATTACTATCAAAAATGGGTTATCGTCACTCTGCTGATTTACAGCAGGTAACCCGTCCCGTAAATGCTTCAAGTTGGGAGTATAATAATTCTGAAATAAATTTCTTAGCAGGGGCACTACAACTGGTGGGCGCGATATAGTGGCAAGCACCGCACTACTCCCGTTGCTGCTGTTTAGCACTATATAACTTCTTAACTCAATAATCATCAATTTTCAATATATATTTATTAACCTCGACCAAGTATATATATCTATTCTAAATGAATACATTTTTTTGTGTTTAAGTAATATTTATTAGAGTTAATATAATAATATTTTGCTTTAATATTTGGATTTGTTGGCACTATAAAATAGTTCATTTGTCTATTAAATAAATATTTTCTTAACTTGATCAAATTATTCTATTATCTTAGAGAGAGTTTGAGATCTATTATCCATGTATTTTTTTAATGCCCGATGTTTTTTTACATGGTCGGACATGATTTTATTACTACAAATTTCTTATTAATAACAACGTTAAATTTATTTTTTGTTATATTCAGTAAGAATTGCTTCTGTCTAACGAAAAGTATATACAGGTAAATAATGCTTAAGAATAGCTGATGTGATATTTAGTGCGCATGCACAAAATAAAATTTATCATATCATCGACCGAGAAACGGCTGATGATCCCATTTCATTGTTATGAATATAGTTAGGTGACCGATGGTGTACCAGCCATAGGCTGATAATAGAGCACCGACGCTCGAGCGAACATTGATAGCCGAGCCTTGGTCGATCGTAGATTTTTTTTCGAGCATCGGTTACTTCGCATGGGAAGAATAAAAATTTTTCGGCTTATCTAATAACATTACAAATTTTTCGGCCAATTTTCGGCCTCTTTCGATACAATTTTATAGTTTCGGCGTGATTTCGGCCAAATTGAAATGTTTCAGCATATTTTCGGCCAAATATTTCCAGCTGAGTAGGGTAAATACACCAATAGATGGACACCCTCCAATAGATGGGCGAATATTATTTTAATAACCAATTCCATAAAATCTAGGAATGAAAATGTAACATAATTAATTTTTTTAACTATATATTAGGGTGGGCCGAAAAAAAAGAACTAATTTTTTTTTCTTTAGTTACCGTAAAAATATCGTTAAAAATAATGGAAAAAAAAATCTGATAAAGTTTGAGCTCTTAACATTAATATTAAGAGGTGACGCTTCGTGATTTTTGATTTCCCGTTTAGATAACATGGAAAAAAAAAATTTTAATGCCAAGCTCTTAAAATCGATCAGAACACAATTTTTTAAGGAGCTTGGCATTAAAATGAATATAACTAGAAAAAAATGCAGAATTTAAAAAAAAATTTTATCAATGATAATTTATAGGAAATAAAATTGTCTACAAAAAAGATTCCATGACGTTTTTTAATAAGTCCGATAGTTTCGCCGGAAAAGTAAAAAGATCTCGAAATTTACTCTAATTTGCCTTCAAGCTCCAATTACTTTTGAACAGATGGATTTATCGAAAAATGATAAAAGAGTTTTTTTGTAGATCGTGAAATTCCCTACAAAATGTATGCTGGGCTTATTCGTACAATGTGGCATTGCCGAGGTAAAAAATTCCAAACTAAAAAAATTTTTTTTTCGTGTTATTTAAATGGGAAATCAAAAATCACGGAGCGCCACCTCTTTATATTAATATTAAGAGCTCAAACTTTACTATAATTTTTCTTTCATCATCTTTAACGATATTTTCACGGTAACTAAAGAAAAAAAAATTAGTTCTTTTTTTGGCCCACCCTACTATATATATTTCTGATGCTAGAAAATAATTTTTTTTTTATTTAATATATGTTATAATCGTAAAAAAATTATTTTCATTCAACATGACGACGTTTTGCTTCAAAAGCGCCACCACTACTAAGCATGTGACGGATAACCGCTAAACTATATTTGTTATAACTAATGTAAATAAATAATATATTAAGATATGTTCATATGATTATGTTCGTATTTCATTAACAATTTTATTAATTTAATAATTAACTAATAAAATCAAGAAAATTAAGAAAAAATTTGCCGATCATCTATTGGAGTTAAATTTTTAACCTTAACCCAATAGATGAACATTGGATTTATCTGGTAAATTTTCACTTTTTTTTTTTATAACATTTAAATAAAATGTAAGTAAAACAATTAATGATTTATAAATATTTATAAATCATTAATTGATATTACGTAATATATTATCATATATTTTGCATTACCTAGTTTCAAAGAGTGAGAAATTTTTAAAGATGATAATAAAAATACCACATATATTTTGAAAATTATTATCTCACATTTGTTTTTTAATTAATTGTATTAAACACAAGCTGTTAAATGAAAAATTTAATAATTCTTTATATACATAATAAGATGAAAATATCATTTACAAGAAGCGTCCATCTACCGGTATTAGCTGTCCATCTACTGGAGATTTAGACTTTTCCTTAAATTTTCCTTTTTCGTAATCAACCACTAAGTTGTACAAAATTTTAATTATTTTTTTCTAGTTAATTAAACATTTTTGCATAAGTATAATTCATTTTATTACATCTTATTTATATTTTATTACTTTATTTTGATTGAAAAACATGAGAGTCTGCTTGACCGTCCATCTATTGGTGCGTTTACCCGAATTATAAGATAAGTATGGAAAATTCTTGTCTATGCAAGAAAAATTACTATTTGAACTTTAAAAATTGTAACTGATACTTAGATAATTGACGACACGTTGTATAAAATTTATAATTCGGAATGTTAAAATTCCCCATATTGACAACCGGGTTCCGAGATATAATTTCTAATACTAATTTTTAAAGTTTATATTTTTCCGTGTAGAATATTTGAAACGCAAGTGTTTAAATGTTTTGCTTACAATTTCATGAGGCTGATTTACTATACATAAAATGATATTCCAACTTTTATAACCATTTAGATATACTTAATTTCTTTTCTAAATAGTAAACTGAGTATTATCATGTAGTTGTAGAATTAATTCTTAATTACAAACATAATTGCATTGTTTCATTTCATTTGAAATAGTAAAATCTATCAAATTAAGTTAAAACCCCCTATACCCGCTCAATACCATTAGTCGCCCACTTTAACTGTTAAGGTGTTTTTTTATAATTTCTATAAAAAAAAATTACAACTAAAAATATTATTATTGATAAATAATTATTTGTGAATCTAAATATATCGAACTATGATGTATCAAATTATTGTATTATAGATTATAAATTTAAATTTAATGACTGTTTTCAAAATCGCGCTCAGCTGAGCATTTTTACTTTAACGTTCATTCGTTAGATGAAAATTTAATCATTAAATTTAGGTTACGTCAAATTTTTTAAGAATTGTTATAACTATATCTTATTAAATACATTTTTTAAATTCATGAAATTTTGGATTATAAAAGAATAAAGTAGTATAATTTATAAATTATTTGTCCAAATCAATAAACTTACCATAGTTTAATTGATATTGTCCTTGAGTGACTATAGGGCCATGTGTTGATCGAGTAATGGTACATCAAAACTTTTAGTAAGCAACTATGGGTAGGGAAGACTGGGGCACGGGGGCCCCTTTAGCCAGTAATTATTTTTTATGGCTTTTAATCTATAGATCAATCTAATTTGGTCCTCTCTTAAGCAAATCCATTAAGATTTTACCAAAACTCAAAAAAAAAACATTTTTTTTTTCTGGGGCACGAAGGCCACTCTCCAAAAAAAGCTTTAAAAAAATTTTTTTTTTCTTATTGAAAACAAAAAGATTTTAAGCACAAATAGACTATTTCCGTACCATTAGAAAGCCATGAACTTCAAATATATTAAAAAAAATTTTATTTAGCTGATATAACGAGTTTTATCGAAATTTTTTGATATTAACCACAATATAATCTATTGACCTAAAAGAGCTTTAATCAATAAATTTTTCAAACTCATTTTAGTTTAGAAAAAAAAAATTTTTTTCTGTAGCAAATTTTCTTTCAGGTGGTCCATTATACCCCAGACATGGAAATCAGCCTAAAATATTTTTAAAACATCAGAGGTATCATGATTTGATCGAAAATGAAAAAAAAATTTTTACCAAATTTTTAAGGGGGGCCGCCGTGCCCCAGGGGGTCTCAGCACCCCGGTCTCCCCTACACTCAAGGACCTTATTTAAAAAATGAATAATAATTAAATATCAACATTATTCTACAAACTAAAATTTGATTCTAATACTCGAAACTTCAAAAAATAACTATAAAAAAAAAAATATGGTTTTTCATTTTATTTATTGATTGATTTATATTGAGTGATTTAATCTCACTCCAATGAAAAGTAAGTGGGTATAGGGGGTATTACCTTATTGCAATTAATTCAATACTGTTCATTCATGCACTGAAAAAAAGATTTATTTGAGCCGATTAAGATTTATTTGAGCCAAAGATATCGTACATTTGGATATGGACAAATAAACATTTAATTGTTAGAAAGATATAATATATTTTAGTAGTTTCATTGCGTTAAATAAGTGATTAATTTGTGGTAAAAAAATGATCTCATTTCTACAAATAAATAAGGGCCTCAAATATATGTATAGTAACGCCGAATTTTAGGTTATTTGTCACAAATTTAATAGTTTTACCACAAATATATCAATTACTTACCACAAATAAATAATATATTTCCGTCAAATTATAAAATTATTTGAATCAACTGTCATATTTAGTTGTACCAAATACATTTATTTGTCATTAAGAAATATTTTTAAAAAAGCCACAAATAAATTGATTTATTTGGGACAAATATTTCTTTCCTCCAGTGTATGAACAGCTTTCATCTATTTTAATACCTTCTATCACACTATTGCATCGGAATATATGATTTAAGTTGCGTAACAACATATCCGCAGATATTTTGTCCACGGATATCTAAGCGTGTCACCTATGATTTAGTCGCTTTGATTTGTCATGTTAAAAAATTTTTACAACATAAATTTTAAATTTTGTTCTTTGATATTAACCCTGATTAAAAGAAACGATTCGAAACGATTTGTAATGTTAAACTTCCATAAGAATGGCGATTCAAAAGTATTCAACGTATTCAAAAGCATTAAAAACTATTTAAAATTTTTTTTTTCTAATCGTTTCAAATCGTTTCTTTTAATAAGAGAACGTTTAGCTTGACAGTTATTAATAAATTTATAGCGGTGACAATATTGTTTCAATATTCAAATATTATATAGCTTACTAAAATAAAAAAAAAAGGAAAAAGAAGCAGGCAATAACATAAACTGTGTGAATGGATGCATACATAACTTTTTGATTAGAGAATTGGAGCCAATGGAATGCAAAGGTCGATAAAATAACTTGTCCTGTTGCTCATAAACGGAAGTGTGTAGAACTAACCGCTGCAAACTTTCCAAAAGTTTGTGACTTTACTATCACGTTGTTTTAGCAATTTGAGAAGTGGCCAAATGGCCCAAATACCTAAGTTTCATGTTCAACTCTTGACTAACAAGTTACATATAGTATTAAATATAAGTATATTATAAAACGAAAATTTACGATATTAATATAAAATTCTGATAAATCTTACATTGTTCAAATGTCCACTTGAATACGTAACGATAGTATCAATGTTCATTTAGAGCTAATACATGAGATAACGTACTGCTATTGTCTACTCGGGTACAAATGCTATCTAGAATGCAGCACGATTTCTGGTTATCTTCCCATTATTCTCTATGTTCATTAAAACGTTTTAAACAGGTTTGCTTTAGATTTTCGACAATATTCCGTAGCGGGAATAGGCTGGTTTGAGAGTGCGAGTTAAATTGGAAACGTAGCTAACAGATATATCTTTTGAAAAGAAACGATTTTCTCAACGATTGTCGCGATCTCTGTTCTCTGAACTTGTACTTGATCTCATCTCAAGGACTCTTGAAAGGTATTCTTTGATCTCAGATACAAATAACTTTGGGTGTAGATAGAAAAGCGCAGATAGAAAAGTTATAACATGACGAAATTGCCATGGGAAATAAATAGTTGATGCAAGCTCATCTCTATTGCTTTATCTAGCTGTGAAGTGGAGAAGTAAATAAAAGAACCACTGAGTCGATGACTCTCGATACGTCAAGAGAAACAAGAGGCCCAACATTTGCGTACATTGTGTACTTTTCAGGTCGACGCTTGAATTGAAAGCCTTTTGCGAAACTGGGTCGCGTCGTTTCCCTTTGTTCTATATGTCAAGAAAAGACGAAACTAATTTTCAGGCTCGCGTGACACCTAGAGGATTGGTGGTTCAGTTATGTTGAGGAGAACAGTGAATAGATTTGCCCTTGTTTTAGTATAGAGTTCATCAAAGTTATAAAAATTTTATTTTATCATGCACTATGAGGAATTGTATAGATGTAAGCTCTTTGTCTTTTCATCTCTTTTAGTTTCCTCCTGACGACGTTGCGCTTTCAATTTGTCTTCGAGTTTACACACACTAAGGTAAATAGGTTATTTTCGCAGTGGATTTTCTGCAGAGTACGATGTATGCTGGCGAGACAAGGAATATGGAAGAAGAAGGATAATACTAGGTAGAGGAGGATGCATAAGAGGTTACGTTATCTCTGTAATTGTGCCAGAAACCCGAGGTGACTCGGCTCTCTACCCTAGCTTTTCCACTTTCAAACCGTATCCGAATGTATATTTTGTTCTTTTACTACTTTAGAGAAATCCTCGACCACTTGGAACCACTTTCGTCCATCCCTATACCTTGCACACGGAGTTGAGCGTAAGATAAGGACAATAGCTGCCAAGTGGTGTATTCTCAACGACTATAATTTAAATCTCTCTCTAGCGTCCTTACAATGAATATACATTTACCTAAGCTTTTCTCTTAATCCGTTTATTTTATCTATAAATTTTCTGTTTAATTATTTTATTTTTAATGAAATATGTTTTTAATAATTTTTTTAAAATGTTAGTAGTACTAAAACAGAAAAAGATAAGAAAAGATAGAAAGAGAAATAGTGAAACAGGGAGAGGGAGAGAGAGAAAGCGAGAAAGGGAAAGAGAGAAAGAAAGGAATAGTCAAGTGTGAGCCTGAGGCAATGGCAGGACTTGAAAACAAGAGTTTCTTACGGTCTTATCACGTGAAAATGTCTTAATCTGTACAAGCTTGAAGAGAAACATGCAATTAAGAGATTACTTCACTCAATTATTAAAAGTATGAAATCTCCATTAAATTAATTTGAATATACTAAATTAAAACTATTTGGATTACAGTAATAAATAATAAAATTGTATAGCTTAAAATTTATTTTTAAAAAATTTATTAATAAATAACGGCTAGATCATTTTTTAGCCGTATTCATATGAAGTTACGTGTGAAAATCCATTCAAATGAACGGCAGTGGTGTTTTGAGTGTTTATGGCATCAGTCGTTGTGTGATTTGCAAAAGCAATCGACGTCTAATGCGTCGGATCATGCAAATATGCGCTCGACCGAGTTACTTGTCATTGTTCTACGTATATCCGATCGTCACAATCGATATTCCACGTCTGCTGATGCGATTTCATTCTGGATACTCCCACGGGCATTACGCTTATCCAGTTCTACACCCGGGTTTGTCCAGCGTCCTTTTCAAGCAACCTATTCATCGGATTTACACTTGTATGTGCATATATATTAGGGTGGCCCAAAAGGACCTATTTTTCTTTTTTTTGATCTCGCATGAAAATTAGTTGGTATACGGTGTTTTAAAAAGCCTTTCCAAAAATCAACTCGATGGAAAATTTTCAAGAGGTCGCTTACGACTTTTGAAAACATCAAAAATGATCGAAATTCGACTTTTTTATTTCAAATTTTTTTCTTTTTCGTGGCAGTAATAGTGTATATGTGTGAAATCATGACTACGCTGAAAATTTGAACCCAAAATTTAAATATTTAAACCTCGCTCAAGAATTTTGAATGTTGCCGAGTGTTGTCTTTTGAACGTTTTCGAGCAACCCTTGAATATTAATAATTAAGCTTCTCGATTTTTCACCATCAATTTGCATCACAATGAATGAAAATATAACCCGAGATATAGAAATAGTAAGTTATTTACATACCCGAGTCGAAATCTGAAGTGTTTTTCCAATGTCTCAAGCATCTCAAGTGTAATTCCAACGTCTCGAGCGTTACAAACATAACTCCAACGTCTCGGACGTTGCAAATGTAAAATCGATGTTTTAAAAGCATTACAAACATGAACTGGTTCAGGCTGAAGTACCAAGGACACTAGCTGTCAGGTTGAAAGATGATGAAAGGGCTTAGATTTTTTTTCAGGGAAAGGGGGGAGGGGCAGAAAAAAGATGATTAAAAATTTCAACTGGTTAAGGCCGGAGTACAAAGGCCACTAGCTCTCAGATTGTTCAATAGTGGAAGGGCTCAGATTTTTGTGAGCGGGGTGGAAGGGAGCAGAAAAATATCTGAGCGCGTCCGTCATAGAACAATCTGACAGCTAGATCCTTCGGTACTCCAGCCTGAACTAGTTAGATTTTTTGCTCAATATTCTTCTGCTCCCCCCCCCCCCCTTCGACTTACAGAAAGATCTGAGCCCTTTCATCATCTTTCAATCTGACAGCTAGTGCCATTGGTACTCCAGCCTGAACCAGTTCATGTTTGTCCGAGACGTTGAAGTTATGTTTGTAACGCTCGAGACGTTGGAATTACACTTGAGATGCTTGAGACATTGGAAAAACACTTGACACGCTCGAAACGTTGGAAAAACACTTCAGATTTCGACTCAGGTACTTTTTTATTTTTTAATTAAATTTTTAGATTTTTCGCTTATTTAAAGCGTACCAAATTTTATTGTTTAAGATTGTCCTGTATATTTTTGGTTATGCAAAAGTTATATTTTACTGAAATGACAATAAGGTAAATGTCCCAATACCGGAACAAGACCCAATACCGGAACGATTTGATAGTTGTTATATTTTATTTTAACTCGTACACGATTAAATTGAATAAAACTTTATTTATTTAAAACCTTAATCTTTTAGTTGCAAAATAGGATGTAAAATAGATTTTAGAATATAAAATAGATTGAAAATATAAAAAAAAATGTTAATTAGAGCAATAGTCTCAGATTCATGACTTTTTCATGTCTCTTAATGGTTTTGCTAAAAAATCAGTCAATGGTCTTAAGCTTATAGAAAATGTATAGAATTACTTTTCAATAATTTTTTTTTTGTATATGCATCTTGAATGACATAAAATTCAAGAAAACATAGTAAAATTATGAAAAAAAAGTAGTATTGTTATATTAATTTTACTGTTCGTCTATTGATACACCAAAGTAAATCCGTTCCCAATACCGGAACAGCCAATCATATTAATGTTATCGATGGTCATTAACGGTGAGTTTTATTGACTGGCTAAATCAAGTGCAATATTAATTATTACTGGAGCCCTAATATTTAATTTAGTATATATGATTAATATAAAAAATACATTAAATATAGAGAAACTCTAATTTAAATCATAAAGAATGAATTTTTGTCTTTAGTTTTTTTTTTTTTTATTTTTATAGTATAACCTCAAATGATTTATTTTGTTTCTTTTCATTAGTTAAAGATATTTATTTTCATTGAATATGTAATCGTTCAAAAATTTTAAATACATTTTACATTATGGGTGTGATATAGCAGACATCAGACAAATTTAAAATTATTAGTAAATAATTAAGAATATAAAATTTCAAAAAAGGCAAATTCAAAAAATTTTGAAATTACAGGTGCTTTTTTTGTAAATATTATTTTTTTAATTCTTTATCTTCATTATTTATAATTTTAAAATTATCTAATGTCTGCTACATTTATACTCGTTTTACATTAATATTATGTAATAATTGTTAATATTTTCACTTATAACAGGGGTACTGTAACCTTAGTCGTCCTTTTTTAAAGGCAGCACTGGAAGTATTAAACGGTTTTTCAGAACCGGATCTTAATGTTCAGGGTCGTTGTAAATTTATTTGTAAGAGAAGGAAGAGGAAGGATAATTTATAATTAGTTAACACTTTATTTAAAATAACAGTTTTGACCTTTTATTTAGTTTATAAACCTTATATCTTAATAAACCTTATACCTTTTGACTTATAAACCATATAAAGCTTATAATCTTATGACCTTATACAATTTTGTCAACTACCTTTGACTATCACACACACACTCACGCGACTGAGTCCCCTGGACTATTATTACACACACGCTACTTCCTTAATCTAATCCACGCGGTCAACACGACCCTCTACGTGGCTAAAAACCTAAACTATTTCCCGTGCAGTTCCCTGAACCCTCTACGCGATCACAAAACCTTAATTAATCAATTTACGCGGTTCCCTGAACCCTCTACGTGATCATAAAACCTTAATATTTCTTACCCTAATTTTTCATTATTACTCTTTTACACTCACACATTCTTATAACCATTTTCCTTTATTTTACATTAACCAATATTAAAATACTTTAATCTAATATACCATTTTAAAAACACTTAATATTTTACTAATAATTACATATACACTAACGTTTCATCGCCACTATCACAATATTCAAAACTTGAACATTAATTCTCATGTTCACTTCCCGGCATATTTACTATGAATAAATTAATTTTATTTCTTTTAAGTATATTTAATTAATTAATTTATGATTAAAATTACTCTAATATTAATGATTAGATTATTGACTAGATTAAGAATAATTTTCCGGCACGTGGTCTCTTGAATGGCCTGGAAAATTCTACGTCGCAGTAAATCCGGCCATGTTGCCTGGATTTTTCTAGAAACGTCAAGAATACTCGATTGTTTAGCGTCTGGCTGACGAACTTATTTCCACATTGAATATTTTATAATTAATTTATCTAGTTTTGCCTAGACGCAACGATCAATTTACGGACACCACGTACAATTTTGTATGACTATTTATTTATTAATTCTGGCCCAGGCCTAGAATTAATTTTAATAATTATCTGCGATGATTTTATTTACAGCTACGACCTGTATTTGCCCTAGTCTCGGTTCTGTCTAGTTGGTGTATTTCTGGGTTGTCAATACTGGTCCGGGTCGTCTCATGTTCTTTTCCTTCGTTACATCTCGGTACTCTCGCAATTTATACTCTTGATTGTATTACTCCAATACCTGCTTATTCAGATTAATTAATACTGAGGTATTAAAGAATACCGGCCCGTACCTGGTATTCCGATAAAATAAGTTTCTGGAGTTATCACTTGGTTCCACAACGAGAAGCTAAGTCTGACTTAGATAGTTACCTGATCTTCGGGTAGTCGACAGTCCTCTACGTTTGGATGGTAATCCGGTCCTGCCGGCTCTGTGTCGTTTCTGCTGCTGTCTTGCATTTTTAATAATTTCACTCGGTTGTCTTCGGTCATTATCGGAAGACTACCCCTCTACTTAATCGTGATTGGGCCTAGCTTGCGAGTATTTTCAATTAGCGCGCCCGGCGGCAAGTCGGAAAACTCATTCAAATGCTTGGTTGGGTTTACGGGTAGGGTAAATGACCATCAGTGAATTATCACGATTTTGGTGGATAAAATAACTCATTTTATTCTATTACACACTATGAATAAATGCAAAAAATAACTCATTTTATTCTGTTACACACTATGAATAAATGCAAAAAATAACTCATTTTATTTACTGTTCCGGTATTAGGACAACCGAATTCCCGTATTAGGACAAGGCTATTTCAGCGTTCCGGTATTGGGTCTTTTGGGTGTCATAGAAAAAAAATATTTTTTTTTATATTAAATTCAAGAAAAATGAACTAATTTGATTATCTTTAAATAGGTAAATGTCTATTCTATATGATGTAATAAATTATTTTGGTTTATAATTTATTTAAATATTTTTAAAACGATAAAAATTAATTGTATACCCTCCATCGTTCCGGTATTGAGACATTTACCTTACATATTATTAGTTAATATTAAAAATTCATGAATGCCATTTAAATATTCAAATTTTGGGCTGAAATTTTCAGCACGACCATGATTTTATAAATATAAGCTATTGCTGCTACGATAAAGAAAAAATTTAGAAGTAAAAAATCCGAATTTTTATCATTTTTGATATTTTCAAAATTCGCAAGCAACCTCTTAAAATTTTTTATCAAGCTGATTTTTGGAGAAGCTTTTTAAAACATCGTAAGCCAACAAATTTTCATAAGAGACTCGAAAAAAAATAGTCGGTTTTTTTGGTCACCCTATATATATTAGACTGGGCCAAAAAAATCGACTATTTTTTTTTTTTTGATACTGTGAAAATATTATTCCTGATGACCAAAAAAAAAATTATTGTGCATGTTTGAGTATTTAATATTGATACTAAGAAGCGTATAGTTATAACTATTAGTTTTTTGACGGAAATTTCATTTTTCACACAAAACTCGTAAATTATCGATCTGAAAAATTTGAGCAATATATACTCTTGAAGGAAATTGAATTTCCTACAAAAAATCTCTCTCAGTAAATTGACGTAAAACGAGCCGTTTCCTTATAACCGTGCCTTAAACATTGATTTGTTTTTTACATCCTTTGTTTCTATTTTGGATTTTTATAGCTACTAAAAATATTGAAATTTTTTGTAGTCAAGATATATATTTTTGAAGAAAATTTAATGCTCTACAAAAAAGGTCTCTTAACATTTTTTGCTCAATTCACTCCTTCGGAAGTTATTCAAGGTTGAAGTTGAGTCAAAACGACTTCAATAATCTGAATAACTTTCGAAGGAGTGATTCCATCGTGTTATAACAGAGGCAGCACTGTAATATTTATTTTATTAAAAAGTAAAAACAAATATTAAATATACGAATAAATATAGTTTTTCAATTGTAATTATTATTTTATTCTTTTTACGATGTTAACATTGTAATTTTTGAAATAATTTTTAATCCTTGAAGTCTTTGTTAAGGGGACCCGGTAGTCTAGAAATTTTGAAAAATCGATTTTTTTTTTGCATATTTCGAAAGTATAGTATTTTGAAAATATACTGTGAAAATATGGTGATGACATTCCCAGTATTTCATGTTC
This sequence comes from Microplitis demolitor, assembly GCF_026212275.2. Taxonomy (NCBI): domain Eukaryota; kingdom Metazoa; phylum Arthropoda; class Insecta; order Hymenoptera; family Braconidae; genus Microplitis; species Microplitis demolitor. The sequence goes on from NC_068551.1 coordinate 10,687,037, forward strand.
TAAAACCTATTTAGCAGGCTGGCCGAGTAAGTAATTTTTATTCTATTGAGCGGCGGAAAACATCTGCTTTGGTTTCTATACCTAAGTTATAATAATGATAAATAAGTCAACATATAATGAAAAACAAGAAAAACCAAAGAAGTGCAGAAGAAAAAAATATGGTGCTGGAATAGCTGATTAATCGTAAGTATAAGTTCAAATCTAGTTTTCTTCATAATTTCTTTAACTAAAACTTTAAACGCGTTTATCTCGAAACTACTTCTTTCTGCCTGGCGTAGTTGAAAAAAAAAACTATCCGGTCGATTGCTTTCAAATTTAAATATGTTATTTAATACACGAACAGCTATAGCTGGTGCTAGAATAAAATTTTTGCATTGAATATTTCTATTTTTTAACATGCAAAATGTTACGAAAAAAAAGGCAATTTTTGGACTAAAAATTTCAACAAAGTGCCACTTCTTCAAAAAAAGATTTTTTTTTTATTCCAGTACCAGCAATAGGTATATTTTTATACTGATTAAAAATCTATTAAATTTTTTTGTTTCAGATCCATAGAAGAGCTGAAATGTTCTACGCCGCCCAGGTCCTTTTTTTAAAGGAGCTGGCTTCAACGCCATCTTTTAAATAATAAAAATAATTTTTTTTCTTAGCTATAAGCATTTTTGTATATATTAATAACAATAAAATAATCCCTAAAAATTTCAAAAGTTTTGATATTTATTAACATATAAAAAAAAAATTTTTTTTAAATCATGAAATTTTCAGCCTCTAGACTACCGGGTCCCCTTCAAATTACGATGTTGAATAGTAAAAAATATAACCTGCATAGTAAATTTTTAAATGAGACATTTGAAAAATGATGCTAATAAAAGTATCGTCCACGATTACGATGTTAACATTGTAAATTTTAGTGAAATTGTCTTTCCGTGTAGTATGAAACTCAAAAGAGGGGTTAAATCAGGGGGGGGGGTGCTATTTGGACTCAGTAACTGCCGATTGAGGGGAAGAGGTTTATTACAGGTAGGTTTATAACGAGTAGTTGACTGTATTTAATTAATTTCATAGTTTGAAAAATTCGAAAGAAAATTGTTCGTCAAACTTGCATCGCACGTTTCATTTACTGATCTGCTGAGGGAAACGAAAGTTGTACTTTTCTCTTATGTGGTGTGTAATAACTATGTTTCTATGATATTAGTCTGCAATGAGCTTGTTTCGACTAGCTCCGGAAATTCAAACTTTTAGTTTCAGTGCAGATAATATGGCAGATATATAGTTGATAACACGAGATAATATACGATTTTAGACTTTGAGTAATGATGCCTATAAAGTTCTTATATGAAATCGTCTTTTTTCATCCCTTGGTGTGCAATATAATATTTTTTTATTTAATAACTTCTCTTTCAAAGTCACTCTATTTTCTTAACTTTAAATTTTTGACGATTGAACAATAGAAAACTTTTTTAACTTTCCACTAAGAAAATTGACGATTTTCGAAAATCGAAATTCCAGTAGGTGCCGACGTTTTGAGGTCCTAGGAAGCTATTCTGACTGTTTTCAGAATGATGTCTGAATGTCTGTATGTATGTATATATGTATGTATGTATGTATGTGTGTAAATTTTTTATTACTATTTAATGAATTAACCGATTTAGGTAGTTCTTGTGACTATCGAGAGAGTTTATTGGCCGCCAGAGCTTCCTTGAAAATTTTAGATCATTGGGATGAATAGACTGAGAAAATTACAAAATACGAAAAAAAACTTGTTGTAGCAAAGAATGAGCGAAATAAGAATGTATGTGAGTAGCAATTTTTTATTCAAATATTGGCGAGATAATATCGTTGATGGGCAGTAAAAAATCAACACAATCTGTGTGTTAGAAACGGCCTACACAATATTTATGTTATTTTTCAACACAAAATTCGAGTAATATGAGAAGTAACTCCAACACTTTTTAAATGTTTATGGTGACACAAAAAAAACGTTAACTTCTACATTTTATTTTCTTACCATGAATTATTTTTGGGTTATCAAAAGTGTCAACAATTATTATTTAACATTGAACCATTTTGTGATAGTAAAAATGATTCAAAAGTTAGCAGACACCCGAAAAAAAATGATCAGACCTGATCAGACATGAGTCTTTAGGCCTGAATAGATTTGAAAAATGACCATGCTTGACCAGGCCTAGCCAGGCATGTTTAGGCCTAATCATGTGTGTTCATGTCTGTTCATTAGGGTGTCCGTTATTTCCCAAATCGATTTTTATTTACCGATCGCCCCCTGAATCTTTAGTTTATGACCTAAAAAAAAATATCCAACACAAACAGGCTTTTAATTTTCACATTAAACCATGCCGAAATCATTTTATATTTCCCATTTAAATAAAATGGGATTTTTAGACTTTTGACTTTTAATTTTTTTTCTCAGAAACAAATAAGATTAAAAATTTTAACGAAGCATAATCTGTTAGAAAACTGAACGCTCTACAAAAGAGTTTTCTTCTGAATTTTCGAAAAAATAACTCCTTCAAAAGTTATTTAACGTTGAACTTGTGTTGGTTATCAATTCTATAATATTTTAAATTCTATTTTCATTTTTACCTTTTTTGGCTATAAAATCGTTGAAATAAAAGATTATTATTATCACTAGAGTATTGATGATAATTTAGGTAGATTTCATGGCCTAAACAGAAAATGAAGGGACGAAAATCATTGTTTGATGAGAAATAAAAAAATAACATACCTTGCCTCATATAGACGAACTTTAAAATGGATTAATGGAAAGTAGTGAAATAAATATGTGAAAATTTTTTTGTCTATAATATTATAAGCAGATTTATTATCATTTTTGCTTTCTTTATATTTTTTTTGTTAAGCAAGCTTTAGTCGCATTAGGATATCTTGTTTTGTACTCACTTACAACTTGTATCAAATATTGTTTTTGGTCTTCTATTATATAAATGGGAAATATAAAATGATTTCGGCACGGTTTAATGTAAAAATTAAGAGCCTGTTTGTGTTGGATATTTTTTTTTAGGTCATAAACTAAAGATTCAAGAAGCGATCGATAAATAAAAATCGATTTGAGAACTAACGGACACCCTACTGTTCATGCCTATCCGGGTAAAAAAATTATAGATAAAAAATGGCCCTATATAATTATATATAATTATGTATAACTATAGAGAATCATATATAATTATTTCTATAGAAATAAAAAAATAAAAATTCGGGCGTGTGCAGGATTTGAACCGTGGACCTTACGCCCGGAAGTGTAACCCGCTTCCCGTTGACCTTAGAAATTGACTTGAAAAGTTAGTTTTGTATGAACTTCAACAAATACGAATCTTATACGTGATAGATTCTTGGTCAACAAAATGTTATACCTTATACATGATAGATTTTTAGTCAAAAATATTTTATATCTAATTTACTAATTATTTATTAATAGTTACATAAAACTCCATATAAGTTATGTATAATTATAACTACGTTAGCTATATATACTTGTAACTGAATTAGTTATATTGAACTATAACTAAAATTTTAAATTTAATCTCATATATCAGGCTGGATCAGACATAAGCAGACATGGTCAGGCCTGATCATTTTTTCCCGAGCAATTAACAATTTTCGAATTCTTAGGTAGATTTTTCTAAAATCTAACTATTGTATTTGTCCTTGTGGTCGATTTTTCAAGGAATTTTGTCACAACCTATTATAATTAGTGAACTAGGGTTCAAAAATACCATTCGTTAAAAAATGTATATATATATATATATATATATATATATATATATATATATATATATATATATATTAGGGTGCTGCGTTTGAAATGACTATTTTTAACTTCCCGCTAAGAAAATCGACGATTTTCAAAAATTTCGGGAAGTTATTGTTTTCACCCCGATTTTCGAAAATCGAGTTTTCATCAGATGTCGACGTTTTGAGGTTCTAGGAAGCTATTCTGACTATTTTCAGAATGATGTCCGAGTGTGTGTGTGTGTGTGTGTGTGTGTGTGTGTGTGTGTGTGTGTGTGTGTGTGTATGTATGTAAACTCTTTGTAACTTTTGAACTAATGGATCAATTTGAATCGTTGAGATGGCAATCGAAAGAACTTGTTGGCCATCAACTTTCCTGAAAATTTCAGATTATTTGATCGAATAGACTCGAAAATATTTGCGAATTACGAAAAAAAAAAAAATTTTTTTTTTAGTTTTTTATTGATTTCTCAAAAACGACTTATACGATCGACTTCAAAATCTAATCAGCTCTAGTACTCAATAAAACGCGTCGATTGCTACCTCAAACATTAAAATCGGATAATTCGTTCGAGAGTTATCGCGGGAGAAAGAAATGGTGAAAAACGGTTTTTTCTAAATATTTTCGAAACGACTGACGCGATCGATTTCAAATTTTAATCAGCTCTAGAATTCAATAAAACGCGCCGATTGCCACGTCAACTATCAAAATCGATTGATTAGTTCAAAAGATATCGGCGGTGAAAAGTTAAAAAAATAACATTTTATGTTATTTTTTCCGGATAAATCATAGTATAACGTACTAAAATGTGCCTGATATCATACTCATCTTTTTTATGGTTTCTTTTGATCATATAATGTCATCGAACTTGGTTTTTAGTTTAAATCATATTATCAACAAAAAATCGATAAAACGTAGTTTTTAATATTTTTATCGGATATTTCATATTTTATTGTTTTTTACATAAGTCAGAACTTATTTAAATCTTGATTTCGATCCCTGACATTGATTTCTGCCTCAATGCACTTATTTTACTGAACATAATCAGGAACTAAATTTTAAAAACCGCTTCATTGATAATTTTCGATTCTTAAATTTTCAAACTTCAGCATAACAGGTAACTTGTTAGAGCTTGAAAAGATCGTAAAAAACAATTGCATGTGATAGCATTTTCGAGCTCGAAAAGCTCGAGAATATATCAACACTAATGTTTTCGAGCTCTTTGAGGTCGAAAACAGCGGGAAGTTTTGGGGCTGGCCCGCAGGGTCAACCGACGCCCAGATTTTTTTTTTTTTTTTCAATTATCTATAGCTCCGCGGCATTGCAAGATATTAAGTCGCTATTAGGCGGAAATAACAGAGGAATCTTTCCTCTTTAAAAGTGCTTGTAGCTAATTTATATTTTGTAACCGGCCTCACTGGTAAAAAGTCTTAAAGCCAATTTTTTCTCAAATTTCATGGTTTTTTTAATTTACTCGCAAACCACTAACTTTAAAACAAAATTGTACAGGACTCTTTTCGTAAAAAATTTTATTCTCTACAAAAAAAGTCAATTAGTCCATTACCGTCGAGCTAGTAGTTTCCGATTTAAATCTAATTAAAAATCGCAAAATTTAAGATATCGCTGTTTTATCTACGATTTTCGTACTTTTTTATAAAATTATGGCCGAAAAAATATATAATATTCCCTGATTAATATATCATCAAAAATATGTCCAGTAATACGAAACTGTCTCCTATTACACTTACCTCCATCTTTTTTTATCTTAACCCAAATGTCTTCGTTTGACCATCGGAAGTTTTTTCAATTACTACCTCTTTCAGTATAAAGATTATTGTTTCATACTTTTTATAGTTACATATAAAAGTGTAATATGTATTTTCATATTTTACTCTGATACATGATATGTTTCTATAGCCATAATTTCATAAAAAAGTACTAAAATTGTGGATAAAACAGCGATATCTCAATTTTTGAGACATTTAATTAGATTTATCTCGGAAACTACTAGCTTGACGGTAATGGACTAAATACCTTTTTTTGTAGAAAATAAAATTCTCTACAAAAAAAGTCCTGTACAATTTTGTTCTCAAGTTAGTGGTTTGCGAGTAAATTAAAAAGAAACCATGAAATTTGAGAAAAAATTGGCTTTAAGATTTTTTACCAGTGAGGCCGGTTACAAAACATAAATTAGCTACAAGCACTTTTAAAGAGGAAGGATTCCTCTGTTATTTCCGCCTAATAGCGACTTAATATCTTGCAATGCCGCGGAGCTATAGATAATTGAAAAAAAAAATCAAAATTTACATGTTAATTAAATGGGGAAATTTCAAATTCATTTAGTGAGTACTTAAAATTAAAATTAAGAGCTCGTCTTTGGTGAGAATTTTTTTTTACATGTTTAGAACATTATTTCGTCGATGGACTCGAAAAAAAAATAGTCGTTTCAAACGAAGCACCCTAATATAGATATGGGATGTAACGCAGTTTTAGGACACCATTGCGGCCACAATCCTTATCAAATCTTGATGAAATTTTTCACACTTATTATATGGGCGATTATCTCGGATAAGTTTGAAGGTGGACTAAATCGGTCAAATAGTTTAGAAGTTGTGGCTGTTTGAAATTTCCACGTTTTTTCGAAAAAATCAGTTTTTATTCACTTTCAAGTTCATATAATTTTAAAACTAATACTCATAGACAATTTCTGTAATACGTATCTGAAAGCTTGTATAATAAGCTGTAATAAATGACCTTAAACTTTTTCAACCATTTCTTCTATATTTTGATAGCCTTGAAAATTTTTATGGAATCAAAAAATGATGAAAATATGGTTTTTATTCAACATAACTTATGTTGAATGTCCCGTTATAATCCAGTTTCGTCAGTCGTATATTGTTGTGCACAAAATAACCTGTAAATTTCACAGCTACTTTATATTTTTAAAGTATTCCTTTTATTATCGGATCTTATTGAAATTTTTCACACTTTTCTATCGGCGATTACCTAGATTAAGTTCAGAAATGAGCTGACTCGTTTGAATAGTTTTGAAATTATGTATTTTTTAAATTTTCATGATTTTTCGTAAAAATCAGTTTTTAATCACTGCTTAAGCTTATATACACTGATAGAAAATCTATCTTGATTCAAGAAAAAATTTTTTTTCAAAATGTCGTTCTTGTTTACAAATTTTTAATTTTTTTAATTCAAGAAATAAGTCTTTGAACCAAAAAATTGAAATTCTCGGATAGTGAAAACAAATTCTTCGTTTGAGAATTTTATTCTTCGATAAAGCCTTTTTTGTTTTGAAACAAAATTCTGACATATTTCGCTTAAGAATTTCTTGCTCTTGGATTAAGATAGGCAAAATGTAGGTTTAAGACATACTGACTTCTTTCGAGAATGGCGCGATTTTTAAATCAAGATATCAATTTACTCAGCTTGAAAAAAAACTTTTTTTTATTTTAAAAATAAAAAATTTCAAAGTGATTTTTCAAGACTGCATTCATTTACTTCAGATATGTTAAAGTAGAAATTTATTTTAAAACAAATTTTTTTTTTTCATTACTTTAAAAACATTTTCCATCAAGGAATTAATTACTTGAACAAAAAATTTAAAGTTCTTAAAATAAAAATACAAAATTTTTAGTTGAAGACAAGTGGTCTTGCTTGAAAAATCCGATAGTATCGATTGAAGACAATATAGTTTCGGGTCAAGACACGAGAGTTATCCATCAAAGATACAAAATTTTTAAAGCCAAAAAAATCTAAATCAAAACACTCATTTCTTGAAGCAAGACAATTGGTTTTCTCCAGAAATGAATTCTTGGCTCAAGAAAATATTTTTTGAGTCAATATAAAATTTCTATTCGTGTATACACACGAGCGCGTGCACGGATGTCCAACTAAAAATGGTCAGGATAGCTTTCTAGAACCTCACAACGTCGAGATCTGATGAAAACTCGATTATCGAAAATTAAACCGAAACCAATAACTTCCTTTTTGTTGAAAATTTTTAATTTGCATAGCGAGAAGTTAAAAAATTAAAATAATATTTTTTCATAACGTATGATGTTTAAGCGGTCATTAAAATCAAAGTTCAATTGATCATGAACATTCCCAGTGTTCATGCATCTGGAAATAACGGCTTTTGATTTCATTTCCTTTGATGATTTCACGCATAAATTGATGGTGTGTAACTAGACGTGGATGAATAAAAGTATTAAATATAAATAATTGGTATGAAAAATAATCAATAGAATAATTTAAATATCTGTAATTTTGAAATATGATATTAATTAAAAATGTTTGTTAGTAAATTTAATATACCAGAAAATTAGTTACATTGCTTGATGAAATTTAGTTGAATAATAATCTTAATAAATGCTTTTATAAATTTGCTCACATATATGTTTCTCTTTTACCATATTCTCGAAACGGTATTCAAGATATATTCAAGTGTAATTTTACGCAGGAATATTCATGAATTACTTTCCCTCAAATTGTATGTGTTCTCTACTATACATACACTTTACTTTGAGAAGAGAGTGCAAATGAATCGGTCGAGGTCAGAAAGCTGATTTTGCGAAGCGAGAAATCCATGCAGATTAAGAGTATATTCGCAAATTAGTTAAAAAGAGAAGTTACTATATCCTACAGTTCAATTAACCAAAGTGCATACTAAAATACTTTGAATCATATCATCCAAACTCTTTTACAACTAATTGCCACGTAAATAAAATTCTACACTTATCTTTAAAAACACGACTTTTTAAACTTTTTTGTCGGTATATATTTTGTTTATACACGGAGAGAAAATTATAGTAACAGTTACAATATATTATGGGAATGGTTCCCATACTGCATGGTAACCGGTTTTTTTGAAATGTTGATTATAGGAACGGCACCCATATATATTATGGTAACCATTCCTATAATTATGGGTATAATTCCCATATGATATCGGAATAGTTCCTATGGAATTATGGTAATCGTTACTATGTACCTATGGTACTGGTTACTATAATATTATGGTAATCGTTACCATAATATTATGGGAATGGTTACCATAATATTATGGGAATGGTTACCATAATATTATGGGAATGGTTACCATAATATTATGGGAAGGGTTACCATAATATTATGGTAATGGTTTCTATAATTTTATGGGAATGGTTACCATAATATTATGGTAATGGTTACCATAATATTGAGAAATTATAATAATTTTTTTTTCTATAGAATTTCGCAGTGTAAATTATTATGAAGTTATTTATTATTGTTATTATTTACAAATTAATTTTTATCTGACCAAAAATAATATTTTATTGTAATATAGTTTCACAAAAAGATTAAATATACAGAAAAAACACTTATTACAAAAAAAAAATTATTATAATTTCTAAATATTATGGTAACCATTACCATAATATTATGGTAATACTTCCAATACATTATGGGAATGATTACCATAATATTATGGTAACCATTACCATATACGCTTAGGAACCGTTACAATGTGGTTATAGGATTAATTCCTATTTGCTTATGGTAACTATTCCTATGAGTATGGTAATCATTACCAAGATTCTTCACATGCGATATGGGAACTGTTACCATAATGATAGGAATTGTTACCATATTTATGGAAACCTTCCCAGAAAGTATGGGTCTATATCCCATAATCCCAAGTAATCATTACCATAACGGTATGGGATGATATTTCATAAACGTACTAGGAACAGTTACTATAATTTTTTCTCCGTGTACACTCACAAGTTTCAATTTAATGTGGAAAATGTAGTTGCTTTACTATACGGACTTTCGTCGTCGATCGACCGATTTTATTCGATTACTTATGAAACGCAAATACGACACATCTCAATTCTATTTACGAGATTCGATACATGCGGTGGATTTAGTTGAGGCTATGGGATAAGAGTAACCGGATTGATTGTAACATACGAAAAGCAATATCGATACACGGATTAATATAAATATATCAATATATAGATATAGATATGTATGTAAATAGAAATATTTAAATTTAAATTTCAGGTCGACCAATGGTAAATCCAACGATGCAGTCGATGTCTGCAAAGGAAGGCGACGCTTTAGAAGTCGCTGTCGAATTTTGTGCAGAACCGTCTTATACGAAGCTCCTCTGGCTGTCTTCCGAGAGTGTCTATGTACCCGGGGGCAACACCCGAGATGATGTTCGAGTCTTAGAAGTCGAGGTAAATTATCCTTCAATGTCTCTCCATCCACGTTGTTGCGTTGCCTGCAGGCCAACGATATTCAACATTACAAAACCCTTAAGATCTCTTAAGCCTCTTAAACTTTATTTTGACTTTCGTTAATTTTCAATAATTCTCTTTTGAAGTCTTAATTACTTAGCGGACATCATAATATAATTACATTGAAGGAAAGCATTTAAAAATTCAATAACGTTGTTTTAATAATAGTTCTGATTTCATGTTAAATTCAAGCATAAAAATTTCATTCGAAAATTCAATTTGGAGTTAGCCAGTACTTTAAATAAAAAAATAAAAAAAAACTTTTTCACCACCATTAGTGAAATTCTCGTACGTGATGAAACGAAAATCTCGTCCGATGCATTTATTTTATTTTATGCCTGTCTCCTCCCTTACTCGTCCTTCGCATATAGTCCTTTAGGTAGTATTTATCGCTGTGGCGTGTCTCAGACCATCGGGTGAGATATATGAATGATAGAACGACGTGCTCACCTTGGCTAAATACTTGATACTGTTGTTTATTTAAAATTAGGGCTGCACTCGAGCCGAGACAAGACAAGATTGGAACAATCTTGTCTCGATCTTGACACTTTCCTTCTCGTCTTGATCTCGAATTCAAAATGTAGGTTTCGTATTGATCTCGAAAATCAGTCAATTCATTATATCGTTTTGTCTTGGTCTTGAATTACGTTGAATTTTTTTTCAATTAATTTGAAATAGTTAGCATGATTATGTTTCATTGGTTTGTATATTATAATTAGGACATTTTTTAACTTTCCGCTAAGAAAATCGACGATTTTCGAAACATTCGGGAAGTTATTGTGTTGACCCCGATTTTCAAAAATCGAAATTTCACCAGATGTCGACGTTTTGAGGTCCTAGAAAGCTATTCTGACTATTTTCAGAATGATGTCTGAGTGTCTGTATGTATGTGTGTGTGTATGTATGTAAACTCTTTATAACTTTTTAACTAATAAACCGATTTGGATGGTTAAGGCGGCAATCGAAAGACCTTTTTGGCCATCAACTTTTCTGAAAATTGCAGATCATTTGATCAAGTAAACTCAAAGATATTGGCCAATTACGAAAAAAAATTTTTTTTTTTTAGTTTTTTACTGATTTCTCAGAAACGCCTTATACGATCGACTTCAAAATCTAATCAGCTCTAGAACTCAATAAAACGGGTCGATTGCCGCCTTAGCCATCTCAATCGAATAATTCGTTCGAGAGTTATCGTGGGAGAAAGGAATGGTAAAAAACAGTTTTTTTGCGAAAATCTTTGAAACAACTCAACCAAACAATTCCAAAATCTAATCAGATTTAGAATTTATTAAAACGCGTCGATTGCCACCTCAAACATCAAAATCCGGTTATTTTTCCAAAAGATATCGCAGGAGAAAGAAATGGTAAAAAACAGTTATTTGCAAATATCTTTAAAACAACTAAATTGAACAATTTCAAAATCTGATCAGCTTTAGAACTCAATAAAATACGTCGATTGCTGCCTTAGTCATCAAAATCAGTTAATTTGTTCGTGAGATATCGTAAGAGAAAGAAATGCTAAAAATGATTTTTCTCGAAAACAACGGCATACAAAAGTATTTTCGAGCTCAAAGAGCTAGAAAATGTTTTTACAACAGTTTTTTAAAATAAACAAGTTTCCATATTATTATTAAAATACTATTTTAATTCCATGTAATAAAATTAATAATGTTAATTGATTGTAAACAATAATATCATAAACATATGATCTTACCTTACGTGATTATCATATACTCACCATTAAAAATTTCTATGAACATTTCTTTCAAAAAAAATTAAAAATTTAAAAATATAAAATAAACAATTCATTCAATCTCATACCATAAATTTGACTAATGATTGTAATTTATTTATCTAAATCTTTTTCTGAATACAGATTATTTTTTTTTTTTTTATATTTTCTAACTATATTTTTTACAAGTTATAACATATTAAACATAGTTTATAAGTAATAAATTAAATAACTCATATTCATAAAAAATCTTTTTTTTCACTCATATAAAAATCTTCAATTCTTGAGCAAGTCTGCTTTCAAGATCGATACACGGAAAAAAATAGGTGCTACAACAGGACGCAGTCCTGTGAGAGCAACAGGATTTCATGTTACAGCAACAGGATTTTTCCCGTGGAATAAATAGGATAAGGAACAGGTAACATGTACTAATTTTTTTGTCCGTATAATGAAACTTCAATATTTGAAAAAAATTTCAATTTAAAAAAAAAAATTAACTTCGAAAAAGAATTTTTATTTTTTTCCAAACTTTGAATTTTTTTCCAATTTTGAAATTTCATTATACGGACAAAAAAAATAGTACGTGAAACTTGTTCCTTATCCTATTTATTCCACAGGAAAAATCCTTTTGCTGCAACAGGATTTTATCTTGTTGCCCCCACAAGATTTGTCCTATTGCCCCCACAGGATTTATCTTGTGCCTGCAACATGAAAATCCTGTTGCTCCCACAGGATTTGTCTATTTCTACGTATGTGTCTTGCTGCAGATAGTATCTGCCAGATACTTGTGACTAGATTTACATTGCAAGCCTAGTGCAATTCTGGAGGAAGACTACAGTTAAAAATAGTTGCGCACGGCTTCCTCAAGATCAGCTCAAGGCTCAAAATCGACCTTGGGCCTTGAGCAGATCTTGAGCAAGCCATGAGAAAGTACCTACGGTACGTTATTGGTGCAAGAAATGCGTCAGATACTGTTTCATTTCACGTGTCCAAGATATCTTTAATATTCTTGCATACGATACCAGGAGCAACGACATATACAAATCATGACATGTTTTTTTGATACACGATCTTGCGAAAGACACATACGCAAAAAAGGCGCTAGCAGCTAGGGGTCTTATTATTTAAGATAATTTTAGAATCTTGCTCAACACTAGGGCACCACTAGTATATTATAAGATCAAAAATATGATTTATTTAATGCGAAAAATTCAGAAATCAAAACTTAAATATCTATTTGATATTTCATATTTCCCAATCAGACAGTTTATATTCATGGAAATATAAGCAATCCTATTAAATTTGTTTTATCTCTACTTTAAATAAAAGTATTTCAGGAAAGTCAATAGACCCAAATTAATTGTCGAATTACCGTTATATGTAAACACAAAATCTTGATAAAACTATTTCACATATATTTATTACACTGTATTTGTTCTTGTCAAGACATTGCAAGATTTTCGATGGTCTTGGTGTTGGTCTCGATATTGCGATCTATAGTATCGTCTTGGTCTCGTCTTGACAAGTCGAGACGCAATCAAGACAAAATCAATATAATCTCGATCTTGAGTGCAGCCCTATTTAAAATAATATATAGTATATAAAAATCATAATCTCTACACGAAAAAATAATTACAGTTAAATTTACGATACTAACATCGTAATTTATCCTATTGATTATCGTAGTGGTGGACCATACCTTTAAAATCATAATTTTACGATGTAGCATCAGAAATTTTATTCAAAAAATAGTACTTCAGACAAACATCACAAAGTTTTAAGCTCTTTAGCATAAATTACAATGTGAACATTGTAAAATTTTAAGTAATAGAAATTTTAAATAAAAGCATAAAATAATCACTCGGTTGTTGGATTCGAACACGAGACTTTTCGAAAGCAAACTGACCGATGCCTTGGACCACTTGGCCACAGAAAAACCAACAAATGTAGGAAGTTTTTAAGGTCCATGTAAACAACATAAATAAACAATTATGACAGAGGGATTAACCTTGCCAAGTCTGGTCGCACCCAGTATTATAGTCGAATATTAGGGCGCCACTGGAAGATGGACTCGGCCTTCCAGAACCGGATGTTGTAGAATTTTGTTTTAAATAAATTAATTCATTTAATTACTCAGGGTCGTTTGTAATATTTTGTGAGAGAGGAGAGGAATAATGAAGTAGGCTGAAATAATGTAGATAAAAGTTTTAAATTAATTTTTAATTAATCAAGCACCTTGTTATAATTTTATTTACCCAAACTAAATCTTTATGACAAACTAATGCGTTCCCTGAACGTTTTCTTATGACAAACTAATTGCATCCCCTCGACGTTACTTATGACAAACTAATTTTTCCATCGTCTCCTGGACGTTACCACATACACACACTCTCTAGATTAAGCGTCTTTTCGGACGTTACACACTCACACACACGTTAAAAAGTCGTCCATTGAACGTTAAACCTTACTATTCTGTCCCCTGGACATTAACTTTAATACTCAATTAACAAATCGTCCCTTGGACGTTAACCAACAATTTATTATAAAACCGTCCCCTGGATGTATACTTCTTTTAAACTAATATGTCCACCAGACTTATCACAGACACAGTTAACTTCACTTAAAATTACATGACTCTACTTTACTCTATTTTATTTCGTATTAACAATGACATCACTTTCTTTTACTCAATACTAGAACTTGATTTTCCCAGTATACAAATTTCAATAATAGTAAAACTTTCCACAGTAATTAAAATTCACTAATCATATTTAATTCCCTTGTTTTAATTAATTAATTAATTTTTGTTAATTTATTGAAGTATTAATTAATTCATTTCCCTCACTGATAAATCTCATTAACATGTGCATCCGAAATTCATATATTCAATTTTACTCAACTTTTACTGATAATTTTCATTAACACATACTTCAAAATCTTTTTATACTCAATTTACTACTGACAAAATAATCCGTTACTTAATTTACTCAACAATAATTTTCGGAAAACTCATCCCCACTAATTAATTAGCCACGGAGAAGGACAGATGTTCGGGTCTCACTGATTAGTGACACCCGGTGATACGTCGAATCACTTAATTTAACAGACCAAATAGTATTTAGGAACCGTCATCGACCGTGGACAAATTCAAATTTAAATTAAATAAATAGTCATGGAAATGTAATTTACCCTGTTACACAATCATAAGTCACGAGAACGCTTTTTACGGTGAACACAGTTACTATTTAAAAATTACGATGTAACATCGTAATTTTTATAACTTACATCGTATTATAACAGAGTCAGCACTGTAATATTTATTTTATTTAAAAGTAAATAGAAAAATAAATAGTTTTTTGACTGTGATATTCATTTTATTCTTTTTACGATGTTATTATTGTAATTTTTGAAATAATTTTTAAGCCGAAAAGTCTTTGTTAAAATTTCGATGTTTAATAATAAAAAATATAACTTACATAGTAAATTTAAGAATAAGACCTTCAAAAATTGATGCTAATGAAAGTATAGTTCACGATTATGATGTTAACATCGTAAATTTTAGTGGAATGTTCCTTCCGTGTATTCTTAATCTCAACCATTGATTATTGTTTATTAATTTTTTTTTTTTTATTCGTTAACTATCTTTTTTATTTTTTTTTTTCCTGATTTGATTGCAGAATGGTGAAATAGAAGCATGTTTCAAAACAACATTACAAATTGACGCCGTCCAATTGTCACATTCAGGCGAGTGGACGCTGATTGTTCGTTCACCTGCTGGCGTCGCTGACGCATCTGTGTTAGTAAGCGTCACACGTACATCTAGTTTTAATTGTGACTGCATTTCCACTAGTAATATTACAACATTGTTCCTTTGTCTGGTATTCATCACACTCTATTCTCAAAAACGTTAATTCAACACCACTTTGTTCATGTAACCACAAGTCTTGCTACTCTTGGCTTTGGGAATTCAACGCACTTAATTTTATTCAACCGTTTCATTCAATTACGCGAGAAGCAAATCGATTTTAAAGGAAATGATACAATTATAGCTATAAAGTCGAAAGGAGATGATCTTTCAATATTTAACTATGTTGATTAGTTTTATTAAACTTAAATTGTAAACAATAAAATAATTTCACTTAACTAAAAATTGTTTACTATTTGAGATTGGTGAAACATATAAATGAACGACTTGTTTATTATCACTAGTGTAAATAATTGTATAAATAATTTATACTTGAGCGACTGCATTTATATTATAGAATCAATTATAATTGTGTAGTGAAAATTATTAAATAATACAAGTATTATTCATAAGAACCAATGAATAGTAAATATTATCTTGAATAATTATAATCGAATATTTAAATATAATGTTTCATAAGTTGATATAAATAGCTCTCGTTTCCATAGATGCCGAAGGTTAGATTGAAAAAATATATTGTTGTACATTTATTTGGTCAAATAAATTTATAATATGTATATAGTAAATGAATATTTAAATTAAAAGCAACGTATAATGTTACAGTTGTGAAGAATATAAAAAAAAATACAGTAAACAACTGTTAGAATATATATTTATGATTTCTTGATATATTTTTATAAACTTATTTTGATACATAAGTTTCTATTTAGCTAATTCCACACTTTCATAAATATTTCTTCGTTGCCAAATTTTAAAATTAATCTTCGTGAGTCTTTTTCTTCATAAAATTAAAAAAAAAAAAATTTATTTATTAAACATGTCTGTTAATGAACAATTTTAAATTATTCATAATAACTTATAAAACTATATTTATGAATAATAATATTATTCATATGAACGTAAAAATTTTTACAAATGATTGATAATAATGATTATAATCAAGTAATGATATGTCAACTTCATAATACTCGATAAAAAAAAGTCCTTATTAAATTAAGAAACTGAAGAATAAAGTCAATTTGCAAGTAAAAAGATATGATAAAAGGATTAATATTTAACTATTACATTAATAATACTAGTAAAATGTTGATGATGATGATAATAATAATAATAATAATAATAATAATAATAATAATAATAATAATAATAATAATAATAATAATAATAATAATAATAATAATAATAATAATAATAATAATAATAATAATAATAATAATAATAATAATGATAATAATAATAATAATAATAATAATAATAATAATAATAATAATAATGATAATAATAATAATAATAATAATAATAATAATAATAATAATAATAATAATAATAATAATAATAATAATAATAATAATAATAATAATGACATCGATAGGTATAATAGTGACTCACGAAAAAAATCTGTAATTAACATTTCATCATTGTATCCTATAGACAGTGAAAAATTGTAAATTTAACTCTAAAGTTCATCAAGAAATGCTATTTATTATTATAAAAAATAATAAGTATAACCATAAATGAAATACACATTAGTGTTGGCGAGAATAATATTTATATAGAAAAAGATATTATAAAACAATAGCTAAAAGTAATCGAGCTTACAATTAGCAAAGATTTATTTTAAAAAAAGTTTAATTTTTTAATTTAAAGAAATAATTGATCAATAAAAACCGATAGTTTTCAATAGCATTGTATACAATTCTCAATTGGATTGTTGGTTCCATCTAGTAAAAGCTCGATGTACACGTCTATTCCGATAAATAAATCTTTCATGTATAAAATAACTTAAAAGATTTTCTTTTCTTAAAAGACTTGTTAAAAAATAAATAAAGTAAATAATTGAAATTTTCAAATTCATTAGTAATATTTTTATGGTGTGTATGACTCATTATAAATTAATACTCAACAACAAAAAAAACGATAAAATCAAATTAGACGATAGGAAATTTTGGTGACAGAATAGTTAAATAAAAATTAGTTATGAAATATTGTAAATATTTTAATTAACTAATTGGAAAACATATATATGTACAGTAAGATAAAATATTATAATTTATTTGAATACATGAGCAAATATTGTCTGTTTTTCTTTTTTTTTTTTATTGTATTTTATTTTACATAAACCAGAGCAATTATAAATTGCAATTGCAGATTATTGATAAATAAACAAATATTTTTAGGTGGCAGTCAAACCATTTTCTAATATTCGCACAAATTTTTTTTTCGAATATGCAAATAAGTATATAAATTACTAAGAGACATTTGATAGATTCCGCTGGAGTGTACTTAATTATAGAATATACAATAAAAAAAAAAGACAAATGATCAATTTAGTGTGTATTAGAAATAACAAGAGCATAAAAGTTGATGTTGTATCTATTTGTAAGCATGATAGTCTTACAGCCAAGGAGTAAAGTGTATACGTCCAAATTCAAGAAAAATACGATAAATTGAATTTATTTACCCTTTACATTCCTTTAGTAACACCCATTTATTTTCATTGCAGTGCAACTTACAACTTGAACAGCAAACAAAAAGCTATGTTATTTGACATGCCTGTACTTAAACCCGTAAGTTAGAGTTGTACTTCGATACAATAAACGTCAGTTGATTTTTACACTACACTTCTTTATTGTAACACCACCCTCTAGATTCAAAGAAGAATAATATCTGTCCTCGGTTATTTAATTCCTCGATACAAATCAAATTGAATCGAGGGCAATTAGCAATAGTACTATAGAGCCTCCGAAAGCTGTACTAGTCAAATAATGTCTAGAATAACGTCAGTAAATTATTCTTAGCACTGTAGAGACTAAAATTTACGTGCTTGCAAGGTAATAATGGAGCTTAAATCCTTCCATAATTCTTATACTATCTCTGCCGGGTAAGTATTGCCAAAAGGTTTAGCCTACAAAAATTGCTAATCATTCATTTATTTCTCTTTTGGGAAGTGATTTAGGATGTAGTTGTAAATTAAATAATACCTTACATCTTTTATTATTTGACATATATACAAATGTATATGTATATACATATTAGACTGGGCCAAAAAAAATTAACTATTTTTTTTTTCTTTCGATACTGTGAAAATATTATTCCTGATGACCAAAAAAAATTATTATGCAAGTTTGAGCCCTTAATACTGACATTAAGAGGTGTATGGTTATGACTATTCTTTTTTTGACAGAAATTTCATTCTTTACCCAGAACTCGTAAATCATCTATCTGAAAAATTTGAGCAATGCATTTTCCTATAGGAAATTGAATTACCTACTAAAAATCTCTCTTAGAAAATTGACGTTAAACGAGCCGTTTCCATGTAACCGTGCCTTAAATATTGATTTGTTTTTTTAATTCTTTGTTTCTATTTTGAATTTTTGTAACTGCTAGAAATATTAAAATTTTTCCTAGTCAAGATGCTGTTTTTGGAGGAAATTTAATGCTCTACAAAAAAGGTCTCTTAACATTTTTTGCGAAATTCACTCCTTCAAAAGTTATTCCAGGTTGAAGTGGAGTAAAAACGGTTTAAATAACTTAAACGACTTATATATATATATATATATATATATATATATATATATATATATATATATTAGGGTGCTTCGTTTCCGGCAAAAGTATTTTTTTTGTTGCTCACCAAGCAAAATATTGTTTTTTATGCTAAGACCGAAATTCCTGCCAAGTTTGAGCTCTTAATTCCAATCTTAAGTTCTTTCCATTTGATTTCAAAGATTTTCCATTCAAGATACACGTAAATTAAATTACTTTTTTTTTTTAACTTTCTAATACTCAGCTGCGTTTTATGATATCGACGCGGTTTTGGTCGAAAATTTAGAGCATTTGGTGTTATTCAAAAGTGCTCCTAGTAACTTAGCTGTAATTCCAGCTGTTTCACGGATGTCCGCTGAGGAAGTCATTTTTCGTATCAAATTGACCTTTATTGGCTTGCAGAACGTAAACCAATGAATGCACACCAAAAATTTAAGTGGGAATTTCGTAAGATATTTTATTCCCTTCAAAATAAGTCCTATGAGTCAAGTCGCTAAAGTCCATAGTTTCCGAGTTGTAAGAGTTTTAATAATTTAAAAAATAAAATGGGAATTGTCATTTTTAACTTCCCGCTAAGAAAATCGACGATTTTCAAAAATTTCGGGAAGTTATTGTTTTCACCCCGATTTTCGAAAATCGAGTTTTCATCAGATGTCGACGTTTTGAGGTCCTAGGAAGCTATTCTGACTATTTTCAGAATGATGTCCGAGTGTGTGTATGTGTGTGTGTGTGTGTGTGTGTGTATGTAAACTTTTTGTAACTTTAGAACTAATGAATTGATTTGGATGGTTGAGGTGGCAATCGAAAGAGCTTGTTGGCCATCAACTTTCCTGAAAATTTCAGATCATTTGATCGACTAGACTCGAAAATATTTGCGAATTACGAAAAAAAAAAAATTTTTTTTTTATTTTTTCATTGATTTTTCAGAAACAACTCATACGATCAACTTTAATATCTAATCAGCTCTAGAACAAAATAAAACGCGTCGATTGCTGCCTTAGCCATCTCAATCGGATAATTCGTTCGAGAGTTATCGCGGAAGAAAGAAATGGTGAAAAACAGTTTTTTGCGAATATCTTTGAAACAACTCTACAAAATAATTCCGAAATCTATTCAGCTTTAGAATCTATTGAAACGCGTCAATTGCCACCTCAAACATCAAAATTGGATAATTTGTTCGAGAGATATCATGGGAGAAAGAAATGCTAAAAATGGTTTTTTACGAAAATAATGGTATACAAAAGTATTTTCGAGCTCGAAGAGCTCGAAAATGTATTTACAGCGATGTTTTCGAGCTTAAGGAACTCGAACACAGCGGGAAGTTTTGGGGCTGGCCCGCAGGGTCAACCGATAGACGAATTTTTTTTTGTAATAATATATTTTTTAAATTATTAAAACTCCCATAACTCGGAAACTATGGACTTAAGCGACTTGACTCATAGGACTTTTTTTGAAGGGAATAAAATTTCCGACAAAATTTCCATTCAAATTTTTGATGTGCATTTATTGGTTCACGTTTTGATACGAAAAATGACTTCCTCAGCGGACATCAGTGAAACAGCTGGGATTACAGCTAAGTTGCTATGGGCACTTTTGAAGATGAACAAATGCCTGTTATGTCCGCTACTTTGATTTCAATTAATTATCCGGGATTTCTCCCTTTGGTAGCGATAGAAAACTTTAACGAGCGATATGGAGGTTGCGGACAACAATAAAGAATACGAGGAAGATTTTAACTTCCTATATTTATTATTTAATGTGGGTTTTTCGAAGACTGTGAACCCAAACGCCTTCGAGCTTGGTAACGTTGCATTTATTACTCGATCAATAGAGAGTAAAGATATTAATATTGTCTCTCACTTACCTTTAACTGATTCTTTCTTCTAACACGGCAGGCTTTTATCCCTCCAGAACTTTGCAGCTCACTCGGCCTCCTTCGGATGGATTTTATTGGATGAACGCGGCTGGGGTTGTAGGATAATGTCTTATGTGCTATTTTCAAATGAACTCACTAAGTTAAGATTGTGATCTTTTGTCTTTTTATTCAACTTCTCAATTACAGCACTTATACACTATAATTGTTACAATGGATTTCACTTATATAAGATGTAAAACCATTTAATTGATAATTATTATTTTTTAATTATTTTTAATATATGCGTCCTTATTTAGCCTTATGGCTTTCTATGCGCAGATTATCTCGACCCGAAATCGGAAAATAATTACACTTGCTTTTTTTGTCACTATTCGATCGAGCCGGACTGAATTTTATAATAATTGTGAATAACAAAATAATACCGCTACACGATATGAAAATATCGGCCTAGTACCTTTTATTAAGGACGGTTACTTATTGCTTTCTCTAGGACAGATTTTTGCAATAAGATTACGGGCTATCGACGCCATTTACGCGGACCATAGGACTCGAAATTTAAAGATCTGATCAACAACCACGAACCCGTATTACGCGGATCGTTGGACTCGAGATCTGAAAATTTGATCAACAACTAAGGCTCTGAGCTATGGTGCTCAGGTTATTTAAAAACTTTTGATTGATGTTTGATGGGAGTAATTAAATTGTTGTCATTGGTGGAAAATGATGACAAGTTTTTATTTATTCGTCAATCGTTATTACAAAAATCGTCGTTATTGCATAAATTGTGGTAAAACTGACGCTGCGTTTTCGCGTGCTTTTGTAAAGAGGAGTTTCGTAAATTTATTCATGAAATAAAATAAATTAATAAAAAAAATTAATTGGACATAACATATCCCCAATTGGACATAACATATCCTCACAATTTGCGACCTAAACCGCGTCGATATCATAAAACGCAGCTGAGTGTTAGAAAGTTAAAAAAAAAGTAATTTAATTTACGTGTGTTTTAAATAGAAAATCTTTGAAATCAAATGGAAAATACTTAGGATTGGAATGAAGAGCTCAAACTTGGCAGGAATTTTTGTTTTAGCATAAAAAACAATATTTTGCATGATGAGCAACAAAAAAATACTTTCGCCGAAAACGAAGCACCCTAATATATATATATATATATATATATATGTATATATATATATATATATATATATATATATATGTATTAGACCGGTTCAAGAAAATCGACTATTTTTTTTTTTTCTCAAAACCTCCAGTAAAATATCTTTCTAGTCATAAAAAAGAAGCCTGTGAAAACGGGAGCTCTTAATATTAATTTTGAAAGGTCGCTCATCGTAAATTTCTATTTTACGTTTAAATAACATGGAAAAAATAATTTTTTAATTTTGGAATTTTACAACTCATTTTGGAATTAACATGTTGGGGTGAGAGATACATACTTTTGAAGAAAATGAAACGCTCTAAATAAATTGTCTCTCATGTTTTTTCTTTAAGTCTACTCCTTTGAAAGTTATTCGAGTTTAAAGTTCAACATGTAATCAATTCAACCTTTTTTTCTGAATGTTTCTTAAATATTTTATATCTATTATTGAAAAAAAAAATTTGTTTAAAAATATTAAATTATCAAGTTTAACGTCGTTGACAAAGTAGATCTTTATTGTTCTAATAAATGGTTCTAATAAATGTTCTAATATGAGGAGTAAATGACTTTTAAATGTACAAAATCTGAAATTAATTCTCTCTTTGAAGTTTAAAAGAAATTTGAATTGTGTATACATAATTTTTCGGAAAAACGACCAACTGTGGTTTGTAAGAAATTTTTTCCAAATTTTAATGAAGAAACATTAAAATAATTATTAATTTATTTTATAATGACTTTTCTACTGTAATTTATAACAAAAAGTTGTTTCAAAAAGTATGTTCAAGAAAGTGATATTATTATTTCAATGAATAAAAAAAGATTGTTCCTGAATAAGTGTCGTCTTTTCTTAAAAATGTCATTGTTGGGTTATTGATATTTAATTGTTGTTAGTAGCATTTTATTCTTCATAATTTTGATAGCTAAAGTGAAAATCGTAAATTTTATAAACTGAAAATAATCAAGTTAAACTTAAAGCTATTATCTATACAATTTAAAAATTGTAAAATAATTTTTTTCGAAGATGAGTTTTATTATTATACCACAATTTGAGAAAAAAAGGTTAAATTGATTACATGTTGAACTTTAAACTCGAATAACTTGTAAAGGAGTAGACAGAGAAAAAACATAAGAGACAATTTATTTAGAGCATTCAATTTCCTTCAAAAATATGTATCTCTCACCCTGACATGTTAATTCCAAAATGATTTGTAAAATTCTAAAGTTAAGAAATATTTTTTCCCATGTTATTTAAACGTAAAATAGAAATTTACGATGAGCGACCTTGCAAAATTGATATTAGGAGCTCCCGTTTTTACAGACTTCTTTTTTCATGACTAGGAAGATATTTCACTACGGGTTTTGAAAAAAAAAATAGTCGATTTTTTTGAACCGGTCTAATATATATATATATATATATATATATATATATATATATATATATATATATATATATATATATATATATATATATTGTCAATTATTACAAATTATATTCTTACCCTGGTTGGAAGGAACGATTGGCCAAAGCTTGGACCAAGCCTTGGCCCGTCGTCAGCCAATGCTCCTCGGCTTAGCGCAAGGCTTGGGTCAAGCCTTGGCTGACCATTGGGCGAGCCATGGTTGAAGTCTTGGATGGTAGCCATGTTAATAAATTAAGAGTAAGATCAAGTAGCACTACTATATTGTTTATTGAACTTTAACATTTATGTTAACTAAAGTTTTGTACATAGCCATAACTAATTAAATGAAAATTATCGTATATCGAATAATTTTACTTTCTAGAAAACTTTAACTCTTGATATTAATCGTATACTCGATGGACCGTTATACCCTGGTCTTCTTTATATACATTATAACGCAAAATCTATCCATTCAAGCATACGTTAATACGCCCGGATTTCGTTTGCGTTACAAACTTCGTTCTCTATCCTTAGCCTCCAGTCTCAATATTATCAGGGCGCCAGGTAATTTTTTATCACTGGAATCACCAAACCAGTAAATCTTAAGAATTAGATAAATTTTTGATCTGTGGAACTATCTTAGAACCACGCATAAATAAAAAAAGACGTGTGGCACTCGGACCCTGCCGCGGTAAAGCTATTGCATAGCATTTTGTATCAACTTATGCAATTATAATTATTTATTTATTTTATTTATGCAGTATTTCTTTTTCTTTGATATTAATTCAAGTTACACTTTTTAAGCGTGGTGACCGATAAGAAAACAAATTTTTCTTTTATTAAATAAATAAAAAGTTAATATTGTTTAGAATATTTTTATTATTTTGCAATACATGTGGGTTTTATTATCTTACAGTAGCTGTTGGTTATTCAAGAATATTTATCATTGAAACTTCATTACTGCACAATTTTCGTCTTTTTCTGTAAAAAAAAATGATGAAATCGTTAAATTAAATAATATTGAAGCATATATTACAATTTGTTTTTAAATAAATAAATAAAAAATATTATTATTAAATCAAATTACATATCCATGTAAGATTTTTCTGCATTATGTTGACAAAATTTCCTTTGACGTTCAGCATTTGATTTTGGTACTGTTTTTATTATTTTTTCATTTTTCTTCAAATCTTTCTGACGCTGATAATATGCCCTTTGACGTGCATTAGTTTTTTTCTTTTTAGCTCTTTACGCTTTTCTTCTCTATAAAACGAAAATATCTAGGTATAAATAATAGGTATAAATAATTAGGTATAAATAATGTAATGACACACCAAAACAAAATTATTCATTTATAAAAAAATAACAATATTAAGAAGTGATTGTCGAATTTCGCGCGATGTACATTTATATAGATATAATATCATATATACTTTTTCTGCGCGGCATTCATGTGCATTATCTATACACCAAAAACAAAGGTACTGAATAGTACACGTGCTTGGTTTGATGGTTTCTGTTATATACATAATGAAGAATGAATTTATATATATATATATATATATATATATATATATATATACATATTGATAATCTAAATTGAGAATTTAAACTATACGCGTGTGTGTGTATATACGTGTTTGTGTGTATAAAAGAGGGCTACTTTTAATATCGCTCATTTTAATATCAAAAACTTAGGTTATCTTTATAGCAGTATTATATTTTCAATTCAAAATTAATACTGCATTTGTGATAATAATAAAATGTATGTATATAGAGTACTCACTCATTTTCTTTCACTATTTTTTCGTGACTTTCTTCATTAATAATAAATGCACTTTGTTCATTAATATTCAAAACACTTTATACACAAATTTTTCAAGTACAGCTATTCACTGTTGTACATAAATACCTATATACCTATATACTTTCTCATAAACAGCTGCTTATGTATTCGTTCGATTTCGGAGCAACTCGTCTCGATTCGTGCGAGTTTCGTAGAGTCGTACAATACGTCTAATCGCACGCACACAACGCCGTGTCGAAGACTGCCGAACTGAAATGACGTTAGACGATGCACGGCCTTTAAGCCACACCTCCGTGCCCGTCGGAGTGGGGAGCGTGAGGTTTTTTCGTTACGGAATTTCTGGATTCGGTCCCCGCTCTCAAGGCCCGCGATAGAAGCTATGCAATAGCTTAAAACCGGATAATTTTTGATCTGTGGAATTATCACCAAAACCACGCAACTAAATAAAAACTAAAACTTAACAAAATGCTCAGAACTTATAAGCAAAAACAAAAACAGAGACTGGAAAACTAAAAACAGAGTTACGGTATGCCATGGTGTCGCTCAGTGTGTAGGTTTATGGAGAGAGGGAGTGGTCCGGGTTACATCATTCCAAATTCATGTAGATTATCAGTGAATTTGCAATTTTTATTAAACAACAAATAATCTAAAATCTCTATTGAACAGTTAACAAAATCCTGTAGCTTCGCACAAACAATTCAAAATAATGAATCTAATAATAATGGAATTACTCTCTGACGTCAATTAGACGACAATTGGTTTAATAACTAAACATATTTCTTATAATTATTTATAAAGTAATATTAACAATAAATCGTGAACATGCCTCTAAACTGTTACAATATCCTCATAATTCTCTCAGTTCTTAAATATTTTCTTTAATTAAAACAGTAGCATCATATCTCAAGACTCTGACTCGAACTCAATTAATTATTGATAATTATAATAATTATTCCATACCTGATTACTACTGGAATAAAATATCGAGTAACGTCTTACACTGTTTTAATTAATACTTCTGTAACAATACTCTTGATCTGTAGCTTTCCGCAATGCCATGAACTGTAACGCCATTTCTGGACACGTCTGCTCGCTTCGAGCGACCAGAGCTGAATGCTCACGTCCGTACTCTTCGAAGGTCTCCTTCGACTCCTGTTTTCTCAATAACCAAAATCCAAAACTAAATCTTATCATTATCTATAACTGACCTCTATATTCTAAATCCATAAATCAATTTCCAAACTCTACTATATCGGTAACTGGAGGCTTATACCTCACCAAACGTACTCACTAAACCTGACCTTGAGTATGGATATCCTTGGTAGTTGCTCTCCTGGAACAGACTTCAGCTGGGATCGTAAAACTTAAAACTAAGTGACCTATGACTTCCTCAGCGGTACATGTGGTCATGACTTGTCCTCTGAGGCCTGTCAGACAAAAGCAATTAAAAATGACCAAACGGCTTCCACAACAGCAACGGTCACAATATTACTGTTGAGGCCTGCCAAACCAAAACTCAAAAACTGATCCCAATCTGCATCCATCAGATTCCTTTTATACTGGAGCGCTAACATTTCAGCTAGACCTATGCAATCTACCAAGAAGTCTCATAGGGATAGAACTAAGTTCTATCATCAGATGATACCGGGTGACTAACTCAATTCCCGCTCCACGGTAACACTGACTTCTCCACATACTCAAAATTCCAAACTGTAAACTAAAACTCAAACTTTATCATTATCTCAAACTTTCAATCTCACACATATTCCATATTTTATTTCTGATTCAAAATCTTTACTATAATTTTTCTTAACAAAAAACCTATAACTGTAGCTAAACGTTACTCCATATTTAATTCTTAAACTATAACTTAAATCGAAAATCTGTATCAAAATCGTTAATACCTGTACGCTAAATTCTAAGTCTTGAGTTTCCATGCTCGTAAATACAGTAAAAATCAGTTGGTGTTTGTGACGTTCACTTTGATTTGACCCCCATACGAAAAATAACGTCACAACATGTATATAGATGCATGTAAAGTTGCTAATTTTAATATTAAATAAAAATGTAACCTAGGCTGAGGCATTGGCCAATGGTCAGCTGCCAAGGCTCGGCTTGACTATCAAACCATAGGGTCTATTCAGGTTTTAGAAAAAAAGTGAGGGAATGATTTTTTTTTTGACCCATATAAAACTTGAATTTTCCAATTATTTCTTACTCGGTACCTAATGAAAAGTGTACATACTGTTAAATGTACTATTTCTAACATAAAAAATTACCAAAACTAGTCAAATTTATAGAGCACAATAAATTAATGATATAATATTATTTAAATATTGAGTTTGGGACACGATGAGGGAAAAATATTTGAAGTATTCAGTTACCTGCTATTTGTTATTGTGAAATTAAAACACCTAAGTAAAGTATGGCACGAGCAGCCTCAGTAGTATAGTTTACGTGAAAAAATACAAAACTTACAATACAACGTTAATAATATACAAAACTGAGTATGGACACGATTTTCGCAAATTCGTGAAAACTACTCATATATATACATTAGGATGGTCCTTATTTTGGGTATTTCGGAATTTTTTTTCACGATAGTCCTAAATCGGTTCTAAATAAATAAAAAAAAAGTCCTATCAATTCACAGCTCTTAATTTTAATATTAACCTAGCCCCACAGCAGCCAAAGTTTTGAATGGAAAATACGTGAATTTTAAACCACTAATGGTTTTAGCCAGCTTTTTAATGAAGTAATTTTTGATGCAATATCTGAAACTTGGCACATATATTGCTTATATTGTAAGGTATGAGCTTGTAACTTACGATTTCTTATTCATCATCAATTTTCGGATGTCAGATTCATCAAAATTTTACTTTTTACTGGATTTTCGAAATTTTAATTAAAAGACTTAAAATTCACATAATTCTGGAAAATTTCTTTCCTACATTGAATGTATGCAGTTACATTTTCTACGGATGGAAACGCAGCTTGATTGCAAGTAGTTATGGGAGGAGGGGGGGGGGGGTAACATTACATTCTTCTCCACCGACCGTCGGTAAGTGACCGCATACAAGCGCCTTTACTAAGATTATTACCTTGAGCGCTGACAGATGGTGTCATCGGCGGTGGATGTCGATTTGTGATGTCGGCGGTTGATGTTAACATGAGATATCAGCGGTGAATATCAAAATGTGATATCAGCAGTGGATATCAGAATGTACTATTAGCCGTAGATATCAGAATTTAATATCGGTGGCGGACATTAATGATTGACATCGGCAACGAATATGCGCACGTTATTGCAATGATAGACTGTCTTACCATCGGTTGATGAGTTGGGCTTCACCTTTACCATCGGCCGGTAAAGCAGGCATAATAATAATGAATTCCAGAATACTCTCCATTCTAGTTTGCCATCTTGGTTCTTCCAACTTTTTTTTTCTACTATTTGCGTATTATTTTTGTTTCCGACAGTTGATAACTACAATTTTCGACCACTGGTATGGTAATTGGCTGTTTAATCGGCGACCGGGTGTTGACTTCCTGAAAAGCGTCTGCGTTGCGGCTTATCGGTAGTGTAGCCTTCATTTTATCCGTTGCTAATGAGAAAACGTAAAAAAGGCAATTCGAAGCATTTTTTTTTATGTAAATTTTTGCAATAAAAATCTTATATTACGTCATCCTAACCAGTCTTGACTTGTTCTTTCGATCAATTAAGTGTGAGTAAAGAACCTTTTTGCTGACTATTAGTTCTTTATCTTCAGTCGTTTATTCTTATTCTTTCGAATCACTTGTGTTTGTGTGTGCTCTCTCTCTCTAAATGGATCAATTAAGTGAAGACGAACTGGAATATATAAAAAATCATCCACCATACGCTGTGTTTGAAGCTGAATTATTACAACGTTATTTCGAAGAACCGATTCAGGACTATATTAAAAATTTTGTACGTGACTTTCATCTTCTTTGAGATAATTGGAATATTTTCAAATCTCAACGTGAGAAGCAAGCGTGTCCATACTGTTGCGCGTTAAAAGACTCTGTGAAAAAACTGTATAAAAAATTTGAAAAGTTGGAAAAATTAGCAGAACGCATCGATAAAAAAAAAATAAGCCACAATGGATTTCATCATTGATTTCGTTGGGTTTGAAATGCCTGATAAATCATTCGTTGTAAAAGAATTGTGCGTAGTAGATATAGCGAATATTAACTTTACACAAGGTATATATGAAAGTAAACATTTTCTCTTCCAACCACCATTAGAGTACGATGGAGTAATCACAAAAGAAAGTGTTGATAAGAGTGGTTGTGGCCATGGAATTCACTGGGACTCTGGTAAAATACGATCAATTTCTAAAAATAATAAAAAAATTGGTGAGCACAGCAAATTATTTTTTTGTCGATGGAAAGCAACAGGATAAATACGGAGATTATGGAAGATAACTTAACACCAATAATCGATATTCAACTAATGAGACATTATTCATTTGAAAACGTGGATAACTATCAGAAGGAAAAATGTCCATATGAAAGCATTCATCGCCGAAGAACATATTCATGTGCCTGCCAAAATGTACAACTAAAGCGTTGGTTTTTGGATTTCTGGGGAAACGAACCATCGTACGAAAGATCCGTACAAATTTATTATCAATTTTCTGATTTGAAAAAAATGCAAAAATGTGATATCGCGTGTCTCAATTATCACTTCCTTCTACGTTTTGCAAGGACTCAAATGCGTCATGTGTGGGATAAATTATTATTCGAATTACAGAACAATGATAAATTAAGCGATTATTTATTTTGTATGGATCATTACCCAGTGACTGGAGGTTATTGGGATATCTGTGGAATATGGCTTTATCCATACCGAAAAGATTGCCCTAAATGTTAAATGAATAAATAATAATATGAAAAATTATATAATATTCTTATAAGCAAAATGTATTGTACAAGATTATTAATTAAAAATTATATAATATTCTTATAAACTAAATTTATAATTCAAGGCTATTAAATAAAAAACATTTTTCATCTATTAAACATTTTTATTAATCTTTCATTATATCATTATATTTTTTTAACATTATAGGTTCAATAATATCGATTAAGTTATTTATTCTGCGTTTGAATCTTTCTCTATCTCGAGCTGCTTGTTCCCATGGACCTTTTCTAGCTATTTCGTACGCATAACTTCATGCAAACATATAATGTATCGTTGGCGTTAAATTAAATTCCACCACCATTTTTTTTTTAGATTAATTTTCTTACAGTACTGCTTATAGGGTTATACTCAAAAATCCGATCGTGAATAACTAGACAGTGTCACGGCTGCTACATTCAAAAATTTTTAATTTTTTTTTCTCTCTCTTCCAAAATAAGTACACACTAAAACCTCCTGTACGTAAACCTTTTTATGTATAACGCCAACTTACTGACGCCAGAAGTCGTACCGGACAAATATACCTACCTGAGCGTTGTCAACGCTTTAAAATTAAGTCGTATTGTACTAATGGACCACGCGTATTATATATTTCTCTTTCTGGAAATTTCATCATTTTTACTTAACGTACTTTTAAAATTTATGTATCCGTTCCCATTTAACTAATCTAAGCATAGAAGCGGTAGTCTTCTTTGATTTTTCATCTTAAACCTATAGACCACCCAACTCATGCGCACCTGCATGTGATTCTTGGAAATTAGAGAAAGCTAATGGAAACCTCCAAATTTATGGTTTCCTACACGAGCATGCTCAGCGACAGAGTGGCGCCAGGTCATCAGCCTACTTTAATAGTCAAAATCTGTTTCCCAGGGATCACACGTGTGCATGGGCCTAGAACTTTCGGGCGAGTCCGAGTCCTCTCGTATGGGAAACTGGTTACCACCACTTTTCATATGCGAGGATCATATAAAAAGACCATGGACTTTAGCTCATTAGTTCTTTTGGGAATCAAACTCTGAACCTCACCGAACTCCGGACACTTGACGGTGTTCGTGGCTAGAGGATTGATATCCCGATTGAGCATTCGGTCACGTGAGCCCAGATCATTGGATCGGTCCTTGATCGTCGTAAGCACTCGTATAATCGGTATATTATTTTCTACTAGCTTCAGAAGCATAATCAACGCGATATTAGCGTATAGCATCCGATCACGTGAGCCCAGATCGTACGATTGGTCCTTGATCGTTGTAAGTCGTGAACTAATATCAACCGTTTAGCACCGGTACAGCATTGATTATCTTCATCTTATTATAATCCATTTAATTTCATTCATTTTATTATTTTTATATTGAAATATACCACGAGAAACGTGAAGAATCAAAGAATATTTTACCGCGATAAATGCGAAGAATTTGAATAATATTTAGAAATATTTTTTCCGCGAAAAATACGCGAAGATTTTATAAATTTATATTACCGCGAAGACGCGAAGAATTTGAATACATTGAAATTATTTTACCGCGAAAAGCGCGAAGACCTTCATTTTAATTTAACCTACAGAGATTTAAAAACGCATAATCATTGAAGCTTATACAACAAGGTAGACTAAATAAATAAATAATTCGATAAATTTAAAATCACATTAATTGACCGCGAGAACGCGTCGTGAATAAGTGTCCTGTGTAACTGCTGACAGTCTTGACACCTCACCAAAACCTGTTTAGGGTAAGTTTTTGAATATTGTAACCATTGTTTGGTATTTTTATTTTTATATACTCTGAAATAATTGTAACCCATATGCATGAAACATTTGCTTTTATATTTACTATTCTTTATATTGCCATTCGTAACCCCTTTTGTATTTTGAGAATATTGAGTCATTTAATAAATAAATACTCGTTAACATAAAACATTTGAAAAACATTATTTATCAGACAATTTTACTTTAACAACGAGATAATAGCTTCACGAGGCTTTTCGGCAACCCACCTTCCTTTATCCCTTATTTTACTACCTGTCTAGCCGCTCAGACCGATAGTTCACAGTAGGGGGTACACAATCTTACGTTTACCGCTCGACGTTTGATTGTGAAATTAGATCAGTCACATAATAAATTGGAAATCGTTTTGGGTTTTATCAATATTGTCTTCAACAATATTGTGTGGGCGCGAATTAAATATAAAATAGAATAAACTGAGCATTTGGTCACGTGAGCCCAGGTCATAGGATCGGTCCTTGATCAATGTAAGTACCTTTTTATTCACTATACTTTATACGAATATCGTACCTACGCCCATCACGATCTCCAATCGTGACAACAGTAAGCAGGTGGAAATAAAACTGCTGACTCAAATTCTATCTACTGGTCCAGACTTGATCGCTTCGTTTTGCTTAGAGCAGTCAATAACGCACAGTGGCGCGTTTTTCCAAAAATTTTATCTTTGCCAGCAGTGGTTCAGTTTCTTTGTCGTAGTATGAAGACTGAAAATCTGTGTACATGCTATACAATAGCGCATACTGATTTTGATCGATCATTAAATTAAGATCTCCATAAGGATAGCTCTGTGAATTTAAAAATAATTTTATATTTCTAATGCTACAGTGGTCAAATTGACTAGCATTTTTTCTCGCATTTTTTCTTGCTGATTGGAAACCAAGTACTACATAGCGTGGTTTTTCAAGCTGGGTTGATGTTTTGCCAGCCCAGATGTGTCTTGGTGTTGCAGGTAAAAGTGAATATTCATACAACTCCCAGGTTCGAAAACTAATAGGGATAGATGGATCATCAGTAATATAATGTAACACTTGAATTCTTTCTTTATCTGGTAATGTGACGTATGGAACTATCCATTCAATTTTTGTAGTGTAATTTTATCATTTTCTGTATTCAAAATGATTAAAACTAACTCTAGCTGAACATTTATGATAATTTTTTGATAATCTTCAGCAAATCAACTCAGTAAATTCAGTGGTATCAAAATATCAAAATAACCAGCTGCGTCGATTATTTGCGTATTGTCGTTAGACAGCCAACCTACACTCTCTAAAGCACTTAATTCACTGCGGCTAAATGATAAATATCCTTTCATGAGACTTGTAATGCCAACATTCGTATTTCGATCAGTTCCAACACCATTTATAAATAAACGTAATTCTTTAATCATATGACAAATTCCCATGTTTACTAGTCTCGTAGTTTCAGCAACTGCAGTACCATCAGTCTTCGTAAATTTACCAATTATATGTAATGCACTTTTACTTGGAAGTATGGATAAATTTTGATTGTGTATAGTAATTCGAACTTCATCGTTGTTATTCAACGTTGATGATGCATACGGTTGATGTGACTTGACTTCTGAATGTTTAAGATTGTCGCCGTCGCCGCCATGTTCGTGTACACTCGAAACAACAAAAGTAAACTTTTATTTTTTTAATTTTCCACGTAATTTTAATCCTAGGCTCTGGAGAAATTGAATGTTCTGATGTGTTAGCGGTTTGTAGGGTCTCCGGTGACTGATGTTCTTTGACCATGTTGATGACTTTTTATAGCCACTACCGCTTTTTGTCTCCAGTACAATACCCATTATTATTATTATTATTATTAAACAGATTTCACATGTAATCTTATAGTTATAGTTTCACCTCTAAAGTTTGCTAAATTTCCATCCTGATCTACTATCCGTAGTCTTAAATTATGTATAGCATCTTCGGAGACTGGAAGGTAAATGATATGTGATGGTAATTCAACGATCTTAAATCCTGATGGCACACCCGGGAAAAACTCATGGATAGTATGAACTTTACATTCATTAATATAGGCTCCAGACGTGATACTACACTCAATTCTGAGAACGTTGAGCTTCAAAATTGTCACCGGTAAATTCGATAAGTGAGTTTTGTTTGGTTCAAGCAAACGATTTGTAAAACCCAAAGGCCGACCAATAGAATCGTTAGGTATGGAATTTACAATCTGATCGCATTTGATTTCACTTCATAATTAATTATCGTTTGCTTTTATGCTGATACTTACTTTTGGTAATGTCTTCTGTATATACTTTTTCAATATCACCAATTTCATAACTCCCTGTAGGTATCACCACAACTCTCTCATCAACTGAACCAATAATTTCTGCACCCTTTTCAGTCCTAATCCGGGGTACCACATCTGATACATTATTACCCTGCACATCTCTCTTTCTTTGCTTTTTAACAGGTGGCGAGATTACATAAAATTTGTTAGCTCCCTCATCAATGTTAGGTATTGAATTAAATGTTAATAATTCTATCAATCCTAGAACATAATTTTTTTTCGGTGACAACTCAATTGGAGAAAAATAATTGGCCTCCAACACCGAGGATGTACCCGACAACGTTAATGTATGCCACGATTGAAGTGAGTGAAGGCGACGGGTGAAAGGGTAATTTTGAACCTATTATTTAATATCAGAATGCCGATTTTCCCCTTTCTATAACTCAGCCAAGGAGTTCGATTGAACCTCACGTGGTTAGTGTGAGAATATAGGGATTTAAGCACCGATTATTAATTAATAGATTAATGTATGAAATTATTTTTATTCTGTCATCCAACCAAGGAATTACAGTCACGTGGCTGATATAAGAATGTTATAATTTCGTGTTACTTTACAACTTATTTGTCTATTTGTACCGAGCGGATGTACTATAGAAGGTCCCGTTCAATGACCTGCGTGGCGTTAGGGTAGGTCAGGGATTTTCTAAGCAAGAGGGATATTGGGTCGATGAATATGGGCCCTCGAGAAGACCGTGTTCTTTCTCTGTCTTACTTTAGAGTTACTATGACTTAAATTACCAGCACTCGAATGCCAGAGAAAAGGACAGTAAATAAAAAGACAAATGTATACAAAAAAAAACATGTGTAGTTTATTGACAGATTTAATTTTACAAAATATTATAATAATGAACTTACCCCAATGGGTTGATATACCTGCACACACACTCACTTCATATTCACCAATTTGAATCTTGTGTACACAGGAGTTTACAATGTTTTTACGGTTTTATCGAGATTTACAGATTAAATCTTTTCACGAGAATGCTATGCACGCTGAACCGATAGGCCGGCTTTGCTTTCTAGTGAATTTACGATGATATATATATATATATTCTTTAAATGATTTTTCTAAGAAGTATTAACTATTCCCGAACAAGGACTCCGATTGCCTAAGCGGTGGACGTCACGTAAAAGAGTTTAGTTAATTTTATCGCGAACTCAAATGATTTTACTCTAGGTATCCAACCTAGGAGTCCAGATGCCTAGGCGTAGGACCTCACGAGGAAAGGTTTTAAGAATAAAATTCAAGTCGCGTAAATTATATTTTAAATAAAAGAATCGAGTTGCGATTATCGATCTAGGACCCCCGATTGCCTAAACGTGGAGCGTCACGAGAACGAATTTTGAAATCGACTCAGTGAGTCTTACTCGTGGATGAATCCGATTATCGATCTAGGACCCCCGATTGCCTAGGCGTGTAGCGTCACGAGAACGAATTTTGGATTCTTACTCGCGGATAGATCCGACAAGGGTTTTAGTTGCGGCGGTAATGACTGACTTTGATTGTTTTTCCGGGGTTTTTATATGAAAAAGTGTGAAGGAAAAGTGGGGCCGAAGATGCCTCTTGCATAGGTTAAAGACGAAGAAGACAATAATATATAAGGGTTTGATTTCTTTTAGACAGCTGAGAATGACATTTTATTACGGGAGTTCTTGGAATTTTGTAGTAAACAGGATGTAAATAGAAAAATAAGTCCGTGGTGTACTGCTTAAAAATAAAGTAATGAATATATGATGACATTTATGATCGATATATTACATACTCTAGGAAAATATAATTTTAAAAATAATACAAAATTGAGATGAAAAATCTTTAGTGATAGGTGAAGGAACGGAGAGGTTCTGTGGGGGACCATATAAATTTTTAGAGACTGCGTGTCTATGATGACATTTATTATCAATATTTTAGGTGATTCCGAGAAATGTAATTAAAATTTAAAATAGAAGAGCTTCCTATGGTGGAAAAGGGAAAAGTAAGAATCCGCGGTAGACCGTGAGACTCTGTAAAAACGATGTTTCTCCAAAATATATAGTGACATTTATTACTGATATTTTGGACACTTCTGAGAAATGCAATTAAAAATTAAAAATAAAATAAAATTAGAGATAGATTTCTACATTGGAAAAGAAATAGTAAGGATCCGCGGGAGACGTGAGGCCCATTGGTAACAGATGGTTAAAATAGAAAGGTCGTAAAAATTTGAGTCGAACTAGAACAGGGAAATGTTTTGACAAATTTATTGAGCCCTTTTCGGTGACTTTTATGATGACAAGGGACTCGCGGCCGCGGAAGATTCAGAGAAATCTTTTCGTGGGACATCTGGAAGACATTGAGTCGGTGGATTCTTCATAAGGGATCGGCCGTAGTGGTGCAGCTGTGCATAGAGAAGGAAAGACGTACTATTTTCTAGTTGCTTGTTCTTATCTACGTCTCTCTCTCTTGTAACTTGACCGCTCATACTCGCATACCTTTCTGTGGGAATTCAGAGCAAGCCCAAAATACGTCATAGATATCTATGTATGGTCAACGTACGCATACATAACACACACATATGTACAAAACTCGTGCACATATACGTATGTACGGATACCCCTGTATTATTGTATCTTTGGTGAGTGTGCTACGAATTCTCCAGGTTAATCCTTATAATATATATATATATATATATATATATATATATATATATATATATATATATATATAAAAAGAAAAATTAACGGAAAAATTACTGATCTTAAGGTTCAGTTGAGTGGTGACTCAGGTGTACCGATTGTTACATGTAAATGACTCAGCCATGACTGATATACTATAATTTGAATACCATTAATTTATAGTTGATCGTTTAAAAACTTAAGACAAAGATGACTGCAGATAATTGTATCAAACTCTTGATATCTTTTGTGGTTATATTTTACGCTACCAACACCGAGATATTCCATAAGATTCTTAGGTGGTTGCAGATTACCAGAACTATCGAAATAAATTACTCTATTGCCTATTTTCTTGTATGCCACCCAACGCGTTCCAGGTCTATTTTTATCATCAAGGTTTACAATAGCTGCTTCGTATTTATTAGGACCCGATTTTGGTAAATCATTTCGCATGAAAACACCTCGAAAGTACAGAATTTTCATTTCTTTAGCATATCTCAATAAATCGATATTTGTGAGTGCCCGGTGCGGTAGCTTTACTAGTTTTTTTTTTTTACATTTTTAACTCCCTTACCAACACGATATGGTCTTAAATATAAACCCATTCCACGTCTGTAAGGCTTCAAATATAATCCTTTACCCATAGCTATTTCTCCCATTTTAGAATTGTGACGTTTGCTTTCTTCTAACTGTTGTTTAGCAGCACTCGCATCATTAACGGCTTTCGCTATTCCGGCTGCACCGCCAGCTAATGCTCCTGTAGCACTAAGACCAGTAAACAGGGGTATGAGAAATGGAAGTACTCCACCAATTTTTGATGGTACAGGCAATACACGAGGGAACCTAATATTATTTTTTTCGCCACATTTTTTAACCTCTTGACGAGCACCTTGAAGAGCTGATTTTATTGGATTATCCCCAGGATGTATATAATTTTTTGCTGCCGTTACAATTTTTCTCAATGCAACTTGAGGTTTTTTCATTCTCTTACCCCTACTTTTCACCCGCTTCTCCCTCCTTTTCATTCCCTTTCCCGTCTTTTTCACCCTCTTTACCCTCACTCCCTTTTTCTTTAAACCCCTTCCGAATCTTCGCTTCATTTTCATAATTTTATTTACACTCCGAGCGGCAGCTTTTTCACCAAAAGTTGAGTCTCCCGCTTTTACACGTTACCAGGCTTTTTCAGCAAGAATTTTATCAGCTGCGTATCGTGCTTCTAAATTCTCACGATTCTGTGAGTACGCAATATCGTGTTCTTTACATGCAGCATCTAAAGGATTGATACCAGGATCACCACGAGCTAACCTTTCAGTCAACTTTGTACCTGGTCCCCAGTACTGATATCCCGGTATATGTAATTCAACGGGTAGCTCATTGATGATCCTGTTAAGTAAACCTTTACCACAAATTTTTTTACGTCTGCACTCCATCATAGCAACATAATCACTAACTTAATTTATATAAAAGATGCTACTTATATTTATATAACTGAGTCTGTGACATTATGGTGAACCATCAACATGGATTTAAAAAAACAAGAGGCTAAAGTACCGGTAATAAATTTTGATAAAATTTTTCAAGGTTCCGGGTTGGAAAATAAAAATAAAAGGCATGGTGCATTATTGCCCAACAGTTTACGCGCAATATTTTGTGAATCTTCATATTGTGGAAAAACAAATGCTTTACTTTCACTTATTATACAACCTAATGGATTGAGATTTGAAAATATTTATCTCTACTCAAAGTCGCTGAATCAACCAAAGTACAAGTTCTTGGAATCTATACTTAAACCAGTTAACGGCATTGGATTTTACCCGTATAGTGAGCATGCAGAAGTAATAAAACCCGAAGATGCAAAACTAAATTCATTAATGATCTTTGATGATGTGGCCTGTGAAAAACAAGATCATATTAGAGCATATTTTTGTATGGGTCGTCACCGGAATATTGATAGTTTTTATCTCTGTCAAACGTACACCAGGATTCCTAAACATTTGATACGTGATAATACTAACTTTTTGGTACTTTTTCGCCAAGATGAGATGAATTTAAAGCATATATATGATGATCATGTTAATACAGATATGTCATACAGCTTATTCAAAGATCTATGCTCGACTTGTTGGAATAATGATAAGTATGCTTTTGTAGTTGTTGACAAAGATAGTGAATTAAATAGTGACAGGTATAGAAAAGGATTCGATTCTTATATTAGTATAAATTAATAAGGAAATAGTGATTATCATCACACGCAATGTAAACTTGATTCTGTCAACCTGAAGCGTGAGGAGATAATAAAGCAAAGGGATATATTGCGTAAAATATCTCAGGCTAGCGATGCTATCCGACAGAAACATAAAATGTTAAAGTTGGGTAAAGATACCGCTGAGAAGGCCATGAGTGAGATGTTTAAACCAATAGCTACACCTTTGCAAAGTCTAGTAGACTTATCACCACCAACATCAAAACAAAAAATTAAAGAAGAGATCAAACAAGAGAACTCATCGTTAAAAGATTTAACTGAACATGACAACGACGATGATAATGATAATGAGAATTTGTACGATAGTATAATTTCCTAAAATAATACAGGTGCAAGAAGCAAAAATCTTGATGAGACAATTATATCGAGAACACCTACTTCAACAAGTACGCCAGCTAAGACGAGTGGTTTATCGAAAAGTTACTTAACTAAATTCAATAGTTTCAGTAATGAAATAGATTCACGGTATGGTGTACGTAGAAAGTTTAATAAATTATTTATCGCTGATTCTAATATTGCATTTAAGGATAATAAAATTATTGTTCAAGATAAATCGTATCCGATGACTTCTGGGCTACTAGAAATATTGTTTGAAAAGTCACCTATTGACTCGCTTGTCACACAGAATGACCGAAAGCAATACTTTGAAATTCCTGAAAAAACTAATACCTACAGGAAACACTACAAGGTCTATGGTGATATTTTTATAGATTCAACCCCAAAATTTGATAATTATATTGCTGATTTTCTCATTAAGTATGATTACGTATTATCCATCCGGAAGGAGAATACCAAATTTAATGATAGCAAGAAAGAAGAAAACACCCATAGACTATGTATATTGGGATGATCCTAATGAATTGCTTGATCGTCTTCGTCTTCTCATGGCTTCTTAAGGAGCTGGTAATCCGAGTCATACCAATGAAATAGTTTCAATTATCGAAGAGTTACGAGAGACTGATATTATTCATTAAGCTCTTATATAAATATTTCTTGTCATTCAAATACTGACCATTGTTGTGGATAGACTTATACAAAGAGTATTGATATTTTTGGACGTGCTTTACCATCAGGTGTAGGAATAGTTGGTCCACCAGGACGACCTGGCCGAGGATTTAAACTAACTGCTGATGGTAATTATGATATGAAAGACAAGAGATTGTGTCACGTTGTTGATCCACTAGAAGATAAAGATGCTGTATCTGTAAAATTTACACGTGAATTTATTCGAAAAGAGCTGTTATTGATATATGATACGATAACAAAAGGCCAGGCTGAAGTCATTTGACATTTGCACGCTCAAGTGGTAACATTAGAATCCACTGTTAGTAATTTAGAAAAAAATTATCTAAAATTGAAAAAAGCTGTATATGATAATATTCAACAAGTCACAGAGTTAGAGGAAAATATATAGACTAGAAAAAAAAATTGAGGATAAGAAGTCAGTAATAGCTTATGAGCTTTACAAACAGGCTCGCAGAAATTATCATTGTCGTCATGTTGAGATCCGGGGATTGGATGAGACTTGGTAAGAAGATTTAGTAGAAATGATACCGTATTCAACTTCCAATAAAGGTTATAAATACTTACTTACAGTCATAGATATCTTCTCAAAATTTTCTTGGGCAGTTCCTATCAAAAGTAAAAGTGCCAGTGATGTCACAAGAGCTATGAAATCTATCCTGCAACTAGGGCGAATCCCTAAAAATTTACATGTTGATCAGGGAAAAGAATTTTATAATAAAGAATTCAAGGATCTCATGAAGCAATATGGAATAAATTTATACTCCACGTTTAGCAACCTAAAGGCGTCAACATGTGAACGTTTTAATCGAACGCTAAAAAATAAAATGTGGCGAGAATTTTCCGCACGTGGTAATTATAAGTGGATTGATAAGCTGGAAGAATCGGTAAATTCTTATAACAATACCAAACATCGTACTATTAAAATGAAACCTGTTAATGTAACTGCTGAAAATGAAAAGCAGATATTAGAGAATATTTATAAACCTCGTTGAGTTGCAGCGAAAAAACGGAAGATTAAATTTTAAGTTGGTGATAAAGTTAGAATAAGTAAATACAAACATATTTTTAGAAAAGGATATACACCAAATTGGACGACTGAAATTTTTACTATCAAGACAGTGCAGAAAACTATAACAGGGCTATGCTGTTACTCTGGTCGTCCTTAAATTACCTTTTTAAGGGCGCCACTGGAAGGATTAAACGGTCTTCCAGAACCGGATCTTAATACTCAAGGTCAGTGTAAATTTTAATTGTAAGAGAAGGAAGAGGGAGGAAAATTTTATAAATAAACTAGATTTATTTATTATCACAATATTCACTTTTATTTAATTCACAACCTTGTAATTAAAACCTTATAATTTTCACCACTTATAACCTTTGACCTTAAACCTTATAACTTTATAACTTTATACCTTCTAACTATTAACCTTATAACTATTAAACCTAATACCTTTTGACCTTATAACCTTCAGACCTTATAACTATTCTGCCAATTACCTTTGGCGACTTAAGACTAAATTGCCACTACCTTGGCACCACACACTCTCACACACTCAGTTAAAATCATTGCCAACTACCTTTGGACTTACAATTTAAAATCGGTTACCTCCCGAATTAATTATTAACTATTCTATACATTTTAAAATTCATTTCCTACACACACACTGCACTTGAGTCTCCTGGACTTTTATCTCTCACACTGACTTTAAAATGGCTATTCCCGCCACGCACTTAATAAATTAATTAATTAATGTATGAAGAAAAATTATTATTATTAATTAGTTAATTTCAGTATAACTCCTTTCCAACCACTAAACATTATTTCTTCAATATAATACTGATCCAAATTAACGAGAATTAATATTTTAAGTTTTAGTTAGCAAAATCTCATCTCCGTTTTCGTTACTCGACACTCGACTTTTACTTTATAGATTTTCCTTTTTGTACTGAGTATATTTTTATAATAATTTTATTAACGAATTTTATTTATAATTTTAATTATTATTTTACTTTAATTATTAATTTTTTTATTTATATTTAATTTATAACAACGCGGACTAGAATGTGAAAAATTCTAGCTCGTCCTTCACGATCGGCCTAGACATTTCTACGCCGCATGTAATTCCGGCAATGGCCTGGAATTATAAGACGACGCCCTGGACCCGGCAATTGGGCCTGGACCCGGTTAGACAACCATCTGGCTTAATTTTTATTAATAATTTAATTTTATAACTAATTAATTATTGACTATGGGTTTAGACGCGGATTGCCCCGACGAACGACTACGTATTATGAATTAAATAAATATTCTGGCTTCGGCCTAAAATAATAAATCTAATTAATACCTGATTACTTTCTGATGTGGTGTGTTTTCCTCTTTATATTTCCACCGTCTCGTTCGTCGCGTCCTCCGGTTGTCTCTCGTCTTTCCTCCTGTTATTTCTCGTCTTTTGCGTCCTATTACTTTCCTTTATCACGTTGCTGGCTCCTTCACCTGCTTTTCCAAATAATTAATATATTGTTATTAAAGGTACCGTCTAACGGCCTAGTATCAATAATAGTTAATGAAATATCGCTTGGTTCCACAAAAGAATCCAAGTCTATAATTAATTAATTACCTGTATAATGGAGAGCGTCTTAACTTTTCGGCGTCTTGTCCGGTTGTGTGTCTCGGCCTGAGTTTTTCTCTTCACTTATAATTGAACACCCACTCGAGCGAATTCGGCAACTTCCGGAAACTTCGCCACCCCTACTTATCACTAAGTGGGACTGACAGACAAGCCCCTACGATTTCCGCGCGGGACGACAGTCGCACTCTACCCTGGATAACCCTGGGGCAGTGATAGATTATATCGACCGCGCACATGATAGAAAATCACGGCAACTGAGCGCGGAAAATTCAAAATTCCCTGTTACAAAACTAATCCTACGACATACAAACTAGTGGATTATCAAGATCAACCAATTGAAGGTGGATTCTATGAGGAGGAGCTGAGCAAAGTAAAGTATCCTGATGTGTATTTAGTTGAAAAAATTATTAAAAAACGTGGAAACAAATTGTACATTAAGTGGCTTGGTTTTGATACTAAACACAATAGCTGGATTAATAAATCAGACCTGTAAAAATTTTCATATGCGTGTTAAAATAAAAATGAATAAAACAACTTAAATATTTACAACACATTAATTTATAAACCGCAAATACTTAATTATTTACAATAAATTTATAATTTGTAATTTTGTTTCTAATCAATAATCATTTTATCATCATCATCATCACTAGTAGTTTTTGATTCTTTGTATCCCCAAGGTAAAGTATCCATTGAATCATCAATTAATTTTCTCTTATTATCATTCCAGCTTAGTGCTAACTTAATCTGTTTAATAGTTTTAACTTTATGTTTGCGGCTTCTTATTAAGTATTGATGTTTTGTTACATTAATATGTTCGAAAAGACAATTTTTGAAATCATCAAACATGATAGTCCTTAAAGTTGAACCCTTAACACCCTTCGCTCTTTTTTTAGCTTGATTATCATTAAAAATTTTAAACGCATATAGTTTTGCTCTTAAGCCAGTATACTCTTATTATTTTTCCATTGATTCCATCTTTCATCAGACCTATAACATTTTTATTCTTCAAAGGAATACCGTAAACATTATTCTCCGGATAATCTGAAGTATCAAATTTCTGGAT
Source organism: Microplitis demolitor (assembly GCF_026212275.2). Classification (NCBI taxonomy): domain Eukaryota; kingdom Metazoa; phylum Arthropoda; class Insecta; order Hymenoptera; family Braconidae; genus Microplitis; species Microplitis demolitor. The sequence continues at coordinate 10,731,213 of NC_068551.1, forward strand.
ATCACGTTTGACGATATCATAAATATTTGGAACCTAAAATTCATAAATTAAACTATCGGTGTCAGTGTACAATAATTTTGATTTATCATTTTTGAAGTTATTTTTAAAATAATTATAGTGGAAATCATAAATAAAAATCTTTGATAAATCGAGAATACTGAAACCAACATAAATTGGCTTATTAAAGTATACATTTTAATTTTTCATTTCAACAATTGCCATATTTTCATCAAAAATATTTAAACTATGGAAATTAGGTTTTGAAATTAAACTCTTAGCACCATGTTTACCAGTCCATGAATTTACTAATCTAACGTCTGTGTGCTTTCTAACATTTTCCATTGTCTTTCCGAAAACCGCGTTATTCATCAATTTATAAAAATTTTTCTCAAATTCATTTCTGGCATTTTTTCTACAGTTAGTATTTTTGTCAATGTAAGGTTTCAACCATGCTGATTGTTTAAATTTTAAAACTCGATGAACTTTGACAAGCTCCGTACCTAGCTCGAGACATTGCTGTAAGTTTCTAAAATGAATTATATATTTTTCTTTTGGATATAAGGTTGTCGCTAATTTTGACTGCTTACTGTCAGGAGGTACAAAATGTTCGGGACACAATGGTAAGTCTTCATGAAGAACATGTAATTCTATTGGATAATTCAAATCCACCTCTAAAATAAATCCTTCAGTTTCACTACAATTAAAAAGAGTTTCAATATTATCTTGTGTGCATTCAAAATTTTCTACCCATTCAAATGATCCTTACGGTAAAGACATACGCATTGCAGCTCCTCATAGATTGTTTACATCGAAATACATCAAGTACGATTCACCTAAATTTGGATTAAAATCATTTCCCATAAAACGATTGTTAGCTCGAGCATAACGATTAACACACTGCAATACACCACCTCTGATACCTTTTTCTGTAAACAGAATCATTTCTGGATCGTCTAATAATTCTAGCTCGACGCCTGTGTGCGTCAACGTAGCATCAAAAACAAGTCCCGGAGCAGTATAATAATGTAAAGGGTCTAACTCATATGTTTCATTGCAACTCTTACGGAAATTTTCAAATATGTCAGCTAATAATAAGACATCTGTTTTTAAATATAAGTCTGAATACTCGCCAATTGTTTTAATGTTGAATTTATTCCAAACATGTTGAGCATGGTTATAATCATCATCAGACACACTCTCATCATTAAGTTTAGAATAAAATAATTTTTTTTCAGGTAATTGCTTATCATCAAGTTTTTCTATTGAGTCGATATACTCATATGGAAATACACCTTTACGTGTAACTAATTTAAATTTCTTAGAATCGGGATAAAAATGCTGTGTTATATTTTTATCATCATCACTAAGATATGATGCTAATTTTTCTATACTAGAAGCCATGAAACGAGATGAATCAATAAATCTTAACTCAACATTTGTATTTTTGATAGATTTAGTAAAAGATATGTATTTTTCTTTATTTACCGGTAAAATTGTAAATGCACCATTGAAAACTGATACTAAAGATTTTATTATGAAATGTGAATCATAACCAGATAGATTATGAAATATTACCGGGATAGTGTGAGATTGTTTATAGTTTAAGTTACATGAATTATGTGCAGGACTTCGATATTTACCAGTAAAATGACAATGATCGTAACATCTTATTTCATTGACAAATATAAACGGCTTACGGCAAATGTGACAGTTTTTTGATGTTTTATGATAATTTTCTTCCGCAGCACCAAGTGGATTCATTTTTTTAACATCATTTTTTATAATACTATGAAGTTTTCTACCTAAAATTTCCAAATGTTGGACAAACCATTTAATGCAATCAGCAGAATGATTTATTTCAAATTTTAGATAATGAATCATCATAACTACAGTCGATATAAAAAGCTACACTGTGCGGGGCATGCTTTTGAATTTCATCAGACTCAGATCTGAGAGTACACTCAATATCAGCATAAACGACAAAGGGCACTGAATCTTTAAATTTATAATTTTTAAATCGCATAATTTTATCTTCATTTTCTGGTAATCTCATTCTAACTTTATTATACTTAACACAATCTAGTTGATGCTTCATGTAAGCAGTTTCATGCTTAAAATGACAGATGCAATGATCACAAAAAAATAACTTAGTATGAGATTGACTCAACTAACTCTTAAATAAACGTGAAAAATTTTTAATCCAAGCAAAATGAAATACAGGTCTATAATTGCTAGGATTGTCATCAATTCCATTACTATTATTAGTTTCCAACATTAACAGATGAATCGTTGTTTTATCTGAATTAATATTATCGCTTAAATATAATGGTACAATACCATTAGACTTATTTTTTTTCTTTTCACAAAATCTGACTCTAAACCATAAACATTTATTGATAAATTGTTAAGTTTTTCGAAAGTACTTATGTCTTTTAGTTGAATTGGAAATTGAATACCTCGATAATTTAACACTGTGCTGAAATAAGGATAAGATGATGTCATTTCTGGATTCGCAGGCGTATGTGGTTATATAGCAGCGTTGATACACCACAAAAAACAATACTCATCATAATTATTAATATTCAGCACTGCTTTTTTGTCTCGAATATGTTTTGAGAGCTTGATGAATGTAGAATAACCAGCTTGCAGAGGCACGTATCTTAAAATATTTTAATTATAAGTCAGAGACAAAAAGATCTTGTAAAAAAAAAAAAAATAGGTTCAAAACATTCCTTGAAATGTTAACAGTTAGGATTAATTATTTTATTTAAACTCCAACCTGAATCTTTTTCATTGAATTCTTCTATTTTTTTCAGCAGATTGTCGTAGACATTATTATCGAACCAATCATTAACTGATGTTGCGGATAGAATTTTATCACTTTTGGTTTTAAATGATTTGGATTTTTCTATAGTCGCATCACTTTTAATATTTTGGAAATTACTCAGTAGTGTAGTACTCACTTTGAGGCTCCCTTCTTCATTTAAAATATTTTGAATTTTATCCAGCACAATATTTTTGGCATCTTTTAAAAATTCACGTAAGTCAGTGTGACCGAGATTTACTATGCAGCCAGTTTTAATACGATTTTGGAAAGCATTTTCTAAGTCCTGCCATTGTATTAAATTTCTGTCATTCAAATCACCACCAATAACTTGTCCACTTAACTGCAGAAACCTTTCGTTGTACCAATACAAAAGTAAAATGTTTGCTTGTACACGCTGTTTCTCGTGAACACTAGAGCGCGGATCTGACAATATTAAATCAAAATAATCAATATTATCAATACAAATGTTTGCCCATCTTAAAGATACTTCATTATTTACCGAACCGCTTTGATAAAGTTCATCATATGCTTCAGCTACTGTCATTATCAAGTTTCTTATGGCCTGAGTAAGTGTTAAATCTTTGGTAGAATCCATGATGAAACTGATATCGATTTGAAAATCTTCTAATACTATATGTGATTCTCATGATTTTGCGCGCTGTTCTTGACGCCATCTACTGAGGCAGAGGCTTACTAATCGTTCGTTAAAAAGAAAAACAAATGACCATCACCATAAATTTTTTTTCTATTATTCAAATCATCTGCGTCATGTGATATTATGAGCACGCCATCTATTCAACTATCAGCTCATTGGCTATAGTTATTGAAATACGTAAAGTTTTTTATTTATAATGTTATTAACATTATCAATACAAATGACATATACTATGCAGCAATATTTATTTCTTCTGAGAATTAAATAAGAATAATCATTGGCGAAGGTGATGACAGATACTAAGCAGAGAATAACAATATTTTCAATTCGAAGAATCTGATTGGATGCAAAGTTTTCATAATATAATAAAAAATACTATTTTAGTCAGAATATTAGCATTAATTGATTACTTTCTTCTTGTAAATCTTATTAATACGGTGTTTTAAAGATGGAAATTTTATTAGACGTGCAAGGTTTCAGAGGAGCTGAAAATAATTTCATTATAAATGAACTCGCTTCTATAACATTGAAAAATACAATTAATGTTGAAGAAACATCACACGTATTGTTTAAACCACCTTACGCTTGGGAATTATTGTCTCAACATCATGAACGATTAAATGGCTGGCTAACACATTACCATCATGGAATTACTTGGAATGCTGGTGATTTACCCTACAATAATTTGGATGCTGTAATGAAGTCTAGAACTAAGAATCACGAATATATTTACGTAAAAGACGATGAGAAAAAAACTGGCTACGTCAAATTATTGGACCTATTAAGACCATTATTAATTTAGAAAATTTGGGTTGTCCTAGAATAAAAATAAAAAATTATCAATATGTGATGATCATAAAATCTTTAAATTAACTAGTAACTGTTGTTGTGCTTTAGAAAACGTCAAAATTCTGAAAAAGTAGTATATAAAGAATTATATTGGAGAACCATCACTAGAAAGGTCTATAAAAATTTTTTATAAGTTGAAAAGAAATATTAAAGAAATGAAAGCAGAGGATATTAATATGCTGCCGAAAAATTTTATTATACAATTTGCTTCTGATAAAATCGATAAGGTTTGGGAAAAATTTGCGATTGCTATGAAAAATGATAGAGACATAATCGGATACAAACCCTGCTATAATCATTATAATCCTACAGCAGTAGACTATGATGAATTTTTCAATGAAGTTCAGTTGATTAAAAATTGTAAAGAATGTAATAAACAAATGATTTAAGAAATACATCTCAATAAACTAACGTTATAAAGGAACATGCATTTAATTTTAATCATCACTCTGTATATTTATTGTTTTGATTTTATGGTCTTAGTTGTGATGCTATAGAAGATATTCAAGTGGAGTCATTCAGCATTACTCTTCTGTTCTGTATGCAATTAGAAAGATCGGTAAAAAAACTAAAAGTTATTCCGAGTAAAGAAAAAAGTTTTTTTTTAAGTTGAAATTATCTAATTCGTTAGTTATTTAGAGTGCATAATTAGTGTGTGCTGTTCTAAAGAGATTTTAAACAAAAAAATAGTAGGTGCTTGAAAAAATCATAACACTATCCATTGGACTATTAAAAATATTTAATAAACTATTAAAGAAAAATGAATTTTGTGTAAAAGAATACTTTAATTTATTATCGAATGGTGTGGATATTTGTGTAGGTTCTTTTTAATTTATGTTCTTCTGAGTAGGCTCTATTTTGATTGTCATTTATTAAATTTTTTATTTTTTCATAGTCTCTGACGATGATTACTAACATGATGGATTTTTTAATATGTGACCGGGCTGATCCGTTGATGAATTTAGAACGAGTTAGAAAAATTCATGACGTGGTAAAAATTTTCTTAGGGTGAATGAAAAATTTTGTGTGTGTATTTGTATCAGATTATTCTATATGCGTATATCGCCATCACTTGTTTCTATTAATAAATAAGATGTTTTCAGGTAAGTTATATTATGTTGCCATGTCATAATCTTGATTTTTTAAAACAAATTCAATATATGTAGTAGTCTATTTCGTTGTATTAGTAGTTTATTTAAGTTTATAACTACACTCTTTACAATGTTCGATTAATGTTAACTGATTTCCACAAAAATTGATAAAACCCGTAGAGTGTAGTTACCGATAATGTGATACAATTTATTAAATCCAAAAATATATATATGTGTCAAGACAGTACTCCGCAATCACGATGAAACAATAAAATGAATGATAAACGGGGCCAGTGTTGTTAGCTGGTGGTGTGAGCCTCACGATGGCTGAGGAAAATCTGCCTCATGCCCTTTTGCTCTCGAGGGTGTTAGCTTTTTCTAAGACTTAGAGTTGGTTTTGGACTCCCGTGACGTCATGAGCCCCTTGAATGCCGGGGTAGGGATTTTATGACCCAAAGAGTACGGTGGTTGACGGAAATTTTTTTGAGTGTGGAAAAATACTCCCACAATCGGCCTTTCCTGACCACCTAAACCGTCCTCGGCTTTGACTACCTGGATCTGAAAAATTCATACAGGCAAATTCTCATTAATGACCTGATCAGGAAAATAAAACTACAAGAAGGTTACTATCACCGCTCAATCCACACTCCTCTAGTCAGAGTGATCAGTTCTTTCCAAGAGTATGAATCGACCCGCGATAGTGACCAGGTGGCGCCTGGAGGCAGGAAAAAATGGGATTCTCAACCATTCCAGGGCCTTACCCCGTGAAATCCCCCGTTTTACCAAACGGTCTGGTTCACGGATGCCTGTTCAAGACGAGACCTCAGTTAGGTATACACGTACTGAGTTGTCTGGGCCTCGCGCTAGAGTGTCCGTCCCTGAAGGCTATTGACTGAAGCCCAGCATGACATTCTCTAACTAACGGCCAACTGGTCCAACCTCAGGCCAGCGTCCTCCGAATCTGCCATGACCAGTGGCCAGGAACTAAGAGAACAACTGACTCGGTAAAACAGTCCACGCCTGACTGGCCTGGGATCTCCATAGTATCTCCCGTCCGTGACAAGCTGACGGGCTCTCAAAGGTCCCAAACTTGGCGAAATTAGTCGTGCCTGATTGGCCTGGAACCTCCATAGTATCTCTCATCAGTGACAAGCTGACGAGCTCTCAAAGGTCCCAAACTTGGCAAAATTAGTCGTGCCTGACTGGCCGAGAACTTCCATGGTTCCTCCCATCAGTGACAAGCTGATGGGCTCTAGAGGTTCCCGACTTGGCAGTAGGTGAGATCGAACATCCACTGCCTTGTCCAATTGACCCAGTGGTTCGGAGTTCTTAGAAAGACCAACACGGTAACTGAACCCGGACGACGCAACTCATTGCTTGTCCCTAGAGGTCAGCCCACCATCGAGCATCCTGGAGACCCGTCATGGATCCTCAACGCCAGAATACGAGCTGTTACTCTGGTCGACCTTCTTGGCCTATTACATGACCCAAAGGCGCGTTTCTGAGACCTGCAAACTACAAACATTGATTAAAATCAAAATCTCACCTTAATTTATTCCAGTGCGTTGAAAGATATCCATCTTTTCATCCTGTCAACCGCTATGACAGTCTTTTGTCCCCTGGATTTCCACAGCTCCCGCAGGTCTTGGACCTCATACCGGTCATTGGGCAGCACTGCGGTGACCTTGAATGGACCCTTGGACTTGGCGACTAATTTGTTGCTCTGTCCAGTCGCAACTGGATTGGTAGCAACCACAACGATGTCGCCGACAGCATACTGTGGTGGTTTAGACCGCTTGGCGTCAAACCTGGCCTTCTGCTTTCCCTGTTCAACTCTTGTAGCTGCTTTCGCCTGCTCCCGCATCTCTCTGAGATCCAGAGCGTCTAACGAGCTTTGAATTGAACCTAAAAGAACAGAATCTGCCATGCTGCGAGGCCTGTAACCAAGTAAAAGTTGAGCTGGGGTTTTTTGTATAGTCCGATTAGTGGCACTGTTAATACCGCTCTGGACTATCTTTACGAATTTATCCCATTGGTCTTCATCTGTCCCTGCACTGGAAGTTGCTAATGAATCTAACAGCGTGCGATTCATACGCTCACACTGTCCGTTTGCCCTTGGTGTTGCAACTGCATTGAGGACATGTTTGATGTTGTATTCTCTACAGAAAGCAGCGAACAGTTGTGACGTAAAACTCGTGCCTCTGTCACTGATAATCCTAGTGGGAACTCCAAACAGTGAAAACAATTGGGTCAATGCTCGAATGACCCACTTGGCTTTAACGTCCTTCACTGGCTCAAGAATGCAAAATTTAGTAAACCCATCAACTATAGTTAGTATCTGGGTATTGCCTCGTTTACTTTTGACAAACGGGCCCACGTGATCTATGTGTATTGTGTGGAAGGGAAGGGCAACCTTCTCTATGGAGAGCAACATGCCAGGCTTACGGCCAGAGGTAGATTTATAATACAGACATTGTAAACATGCAGTAACGTATTTTGAGACAAATCTCTTCATGCCTTTAAACCAATAATGCTCGCGCAGTTTCTCAAGAGTTTTATCAATTCCGAGGTGTCCCTGATCATCATGACACATTTTCACAACGTGGAACCAAGAAGCTCGTGGTACTAACCACCTATTTCTATTCTCGGTTCTTCGGAAAACTACTTCATTCCTAAGGTCATAAATTTCGAAATAATGTTTCGTACTTGCTTGATTATCTCCCGACTTTAAAATCTTCATGATTGTTACAATATCGGGGTCTTGCAGTTGCGCAACTTTAATCCACTCGCTGGGAGTGACATCAACAGCTAAACATTCGATGGGATATCGACTTAAGTAATCAACATGCGCTCCTTGAGCGCCGGGTCTATACACAATGTCAAAATTGTAATCTTGTAAATATACCCACCATCTGGCAACACGTGGTTGTATATCCTTTTTCACAGCGGTGGCCCGCACAGCACTGCAGTCAGTAACTACAGTGAAGCTTATCCCTATCAGGTAAACTCGAAAGGATTTAAGAGCTGCAACGACCGCAAGTGTTTCCAAGTCATATGAATGATATTTTTGTTCGATTGGTGTTGTTTTACGACTGTAGTAGGAAACAACTTTCTTTTCATTCCCATGCTTTTGCATGAGCATGGCTCCAAGACCTATTGAACTAGCGTCCGTATGGACCTCGGTTTCAAGGGTCGGGTCATAAATAGCAAGAACCGGTCTCGTTGTTAATATTTCTTTTATTTCGTTTATTACTTCAGTATGTTTTTCAGTCCAGACCCAAGGACTGTTTTTCTTCAACAAGTCTGTTAGTGGCGAGACTTTTTGAGCGAAATGTTTAATAAATTTCCGGAAGTATCCCGCAAGGCCAAGGAATGAACGCACTCCTTTTACATCTTTGGGGATTTCGACGGTTTTAACGGCTTCGATTTTATGAGCGCCTGGGCGAACTCCATCCCTGGATACTTCCCGGCCCAAATAGTCGATCTTTGTTTGAAAGAACTTACAATTATCCAGATTAAGCGTAAAGTTATAATTTCTAAGTGCTTTCAAAACAAGTCTTAAATTTTTAAAAGCCTCTTCTATGCTTGAGCCTATAACTAAAATGTCGTCGACATACACAAGAGCTATTGTAAACCTCAATTCTCCAAGTGCGGTGCTTATAGCTCTTTGGAAAACAGCAGGGGCGTTCTTTAAACCAAACGGCATACGTAGAAATTCATAATGACCGTCTGGAGTTACAAATGCAGTCACTTTAATAGAGTCTTTGTCCATAGGAATCTGATAAAATCCGGATTTTAAATCGAGTGTTATATAATATAAAACTTCGCTTAATCGATCGATCTGATCATCTATATGAGGCATAGGATGAGGATCGACGACGGTGACCGTGTTTACCCCTCGAAAATCGATGCACATACGTATCTCTCCTCCGGGCTTGTGGCGAACTACTATTGGACTTGCGTAAGGCGAATGGCTTTCCTGAATAATTTCACCGTTCAATAATTCTTTGACTAAGTCTTTAACTTTATTGCGCTCGTCGTAAGATAACCGTCTCGGTGCCTGAGTTTATTCCGAGTATCTTCGTCCACCCCCGGGCAGCAAACATCAGCTACTTCTATCTTCCGCTTACCGGACTCGACCATGTGTACCTCAACGGGGTCTCTCATGATCTGTATACCGGCGGCATCTACGATAGCTTTGACCCGGGATTTCTTGAGGATGTCGCGGCCAATCAGAATATGCCTTGATAACTGATTGTCTGGGACCACGTACGCTTTTAATCTAAAGGTAATGTCGTTGATATTGAGCTCCAGTTTTGCTATCGCGATTGGGGTTACCACGGCTTGATTAAACGCGGATAGTGTTTCCTGGGTCGATCTTAGTTTTAGTCCCAAAGCGCGAGCTTCGCGATCTCGTATGATTGAACAATCGCTGCCCAAATCAACCATACACTCCCTTCCTTGTTCATTCACGACGCACGTTATTAAGGGTTTACAAACTTCGACTGAGCATACATCTAGTCATGCAGATTTTTTCTTCTTGGCTTCGTCCCGTCGCTTGGAGTAACAGTCTTTTTCCGAATGGTTTGGTTTTTTACAATAACCACACAGACTCTCATCCGACGTTTGATTGGTAAATCTCGAGTTACTTGACTTAGTGGTATTATTTACTTCTGGACAGTTGTGGCGTTGGTCACCGGGTTTACCACAACCGTAACAAGCATTCCTCGATTTTTCTTCCCGGGTTTTGGCTTTACTGGAATCTCGCGCGTGTGACTTTTTAGCCTCTTTGTTTTTATCTTTTAGTATGTGGGTGGTTTCATAATTCGCGAGACGCTCGTTCAACTCCGCAATAGTTTGAAATTTATGAGTCATTAAAGTAGTACGGATCGCATCGTCTTGGATCCCGCCAACTACACATGAAACTAATTTGTTCTCCGGCATTTCGAGGTTTAATTTCTTTATTTTCCCTATTTTAAGGAAAGAGTACGAGACAAGATCTTGAACAGCCGTGCATTCGAAGTTCGCGGCGTCTTCAAATAGTTTACTGTAATTCGATTCACCCGGAAACTGCTCGGCAATTAATGAAGAGAATGCTCCCCACGTTAACTGCGAATCATGCAATTCTGTATGCCAAAGTTTTGCATTACCTTTAAGCCTGCACGTCGCCATGTAAAGAGTTGTCCGCTCGTCCCATCCATAAAGCCTAGCGTGAGCACCGACCTTGGCAATCCACTCGGGGGCAGATAGGTTGGTTTCCCTGGGGTCGAACTCCGGAATCGCCTTCTCATTGGTGAAACAGCTACCACTAGGTTTTGGTGTACGTGCTGCTTGTGCAAAACCTGAGAGGACCTCTGTGAGTTTCTCGATCATCAGAAACTCACTACTTCTGCTACTGCTGGCCTCACTGTCAGATTGTCGATTGTTTGGTACAGGTGGATTCAATCGAGTTTTCGAACCGCCTCTCTCCCGAGGTGGTGATTCGCGGTGGCGGTGCGGTGAACGAGATCTGTGACGATCTTTCCGGTGACGATCACTCTCCTGATCACGGTCCCGCCTTGATCTTCGGTCACGACTCATAATTATGAGTTTATTAAAATCACTGTTCACCACACTATCCACTACACTATTCACTATGTGAGCACGATAGTGTATCCCACTTCTGACTCTGTAGTAGTCTATTTCGTTGTATTAGTAGTTTATTTAAGTTTATAACTACACTCTTTACAATGCTCGATTAATGTTAACTGATTTCCACAATAATTGATAAAACCCGTAGAGTGTAGTTACCGATAATGTGATACAATTTATTAAATCCAAAAATATATATATGTGTCGAGACAGTACTCCGCAATTACGATGAAACAATAAAATGAATGATAAACGGGGCCAGTGTTGTTAGCTGGTGGTGTGAGCCTCACGATGGCTGAGGAAAATCTTCCTCATGCCCTTTTGCTCTCGAGGTCGTCAGCTTTTTCTAACACTTAGAGTTGGTTTTGGACTCCCGTGACGTCATGAGCCCCTTGAATGCCGGGGTAGGGATTTTATGACCCAAAGAGTACGGTGGTTGACGGAAATTTTTTTGAGTGTGGAAAAATACTCCCACATATATGTAAATATATATATATATATATATATATATATATATATATATATATATATATATATATATATTTAGTCTACTCGGATATTGATATATCAACTATTGAAAATACTCAGGCTTGCATCGGAATATACTATATATATATACCAAACGTGTACGCATACATTTAACTCGAGATGATGACAAACTATGTATATATTCCGATTAAAGCTGTTGAATGATTTGTTCCAGATGCAAAATAGCGTGGACTTATGAATATCCACTATTTTATTTTAACATTTTAATCTCTAAGAGTTTCTATACTATATTTTCATATAATTTATTTTTTTATTACATACCTTTTTGTTAAAATTTATTTTTCAATTCTGTATTCTATTCTTCTTTGATTTTTTATTATTTTTAATTTTCCAAAAATACTGAAAAATACTTCTAAAAGTTAAAATTTCATACTTACCTTTTAATCAGTTTATTATCTCAAAAATAATCAACTTTTGTTGAAAATATTTTTACCTACAATTAATTACAATGTATAAAAAAATTTATTGATACAGAATCCATAAATATTATATATTTATTTTATTCGTTTCACATAGATTTTTTCTTTTTTAAAATATATAATATTTATGATTGAGTAACGAACTCAAACTTATTGTATCAAGTTCCATAATATTGAAGCTGGAGCTTCTGATTTTTCGTTAATTCATTTTACTTATCAAGCTTATCTTTATTTTTGTTTAAGTGGATCACCGTGCGATTTGGCAGATAAATATTGAATTCGTCACCGATGTTAGCGATGATCTTCGGTCCAAATTTGGTGTTGACATTCTTTAACTCCATTATTTGATATTTCTTCTCTAACTCCAATTCACACATCCGCTTAACTGGTAACAGTCCCTCGAGGCTACCAATTTCATTTAATTTTTATAGATCCATTTTGACTTTAAACAGAAATATTTTTAAATTTACGAAATAACTTAGAGAAAAAATTAACAAATTATGACTTTTAAATCTTACTTGAAATAATAGGTGTTTTGATTAGAGATGATGAACAAAAAATAATTAAATGTAACGACACTAATGATCTTTTTAAACACAGTTGCTACGTTCAGCTTTTTAGAAAAAGGTGTAAAGATTGATATAAAACGTTGAAGAAGTAAAGAGTGAATAAAACTTCAGACTCAAACGTACTTTTCATCACCCCTGCTCCTTTCTACTGTATTATCTGCAAGTACTATCTATGAGGGCAGCAAATCTACTGATAGTAAAACAGTCTATTATTGCAATAACGTGCGCATATCCGTTGCCGATGTCAATCATTAATGTCCGCCGCCGATATTACATTCTGATATCTACGACTAATGGTACATTCTGATATCTACCGCTGATGGTGTATTCTGATATCTACCGCTGATATCTCATGTTAACATCAACCACTGACATCACAAATTGACACCCACCGCCGATAACACCACCTGTCAGCGCACAAGGTAACAACCGTCGGTAAGAGCGCTCATATACGGTCACTTACCGCCGGTTGGTAGAGAAGAGTGCGATGTTATCGGGCGGGCCAACTCCCCTAAAATAACTACTATTGCACTTCCGGGGTATTTTACGTTTTTATTTTTATCACTACACTAACGTAAATTTAAAAGATTTTTTTAATTTTACAGTATTGCGAGGTATGCCAAGGTTCAGATTTTCGCATCACAATTCACTGAGTCAAAAAATCGGCTAAATCATTAGCGGTATACAATATACGTATTTTCCATTTGAAACTTTGGCTGCCGTGGGGTCTAGGTTAATATTAAAGTCAAGGGCTGTAAATTCACAGGAATTTTTTTTATTCATTTGGAACCGTTTTAGAACCATCGTGGAAAAAATAACCAGAACATAAGGACCACCCTAATATATATGTATAGATTAGGGTGGCCCAAAAACACCGATTATTTTATTTTTTTTCGATCTCACATGAAAATTTATTGGTTTACAATGTTTCGAGAAGTCTCTCTAAAAATCAACTTGATAAAAAATTTTCAAGAGGTCGCTCACGAATTTTGAAAATCAAAAATGATTGAAATTCGGATTTTATATTTCTAAACTTTTTCTTTCTCGTGACAGCATTAGTTTATACTTGTTAAATCATGACTATGCTGAAAATTTCAGACCAAAATTTAAATATTTAAACGGCGCTCAAGAATTTTGAATATTAACTGATAATACGTAACTAATAGTTTGAATTAGTTGTTGTGTTTTTTTAACTTCCCCCTACGAAAATTGTAAATTTTCAAAAATTCGGGATGTTATTGGTTTCACTCCGATTTTCGAAAATCGAGTTTTCATCAGATGTCGACGTTTTGAGGTCCTTGGAAGCCATTCTGACTATTTTTAGAAGGATGTCCGAGTGTCTGTATTTATTATAACAAGGCTAAGCTGTTACTCTGGTCGTCCTTAAATTTCTTTTTTAACCCTTTCCCGACTCGGAGTATCGGTGAGTCTAGGTGTGAGTCATATGGGGATAGAGCCAATGAAAGTCCGTCGTAAGTCTGTATGAGTGAAAGTTTAGATGTGGTAGTATAGAGGAGCCCTCCTTGCTTAAAAAATCCGATAGATTCTCATAAAAAAATTTTTATGAGAATGAATCGGTAAAGTGTCCCATCGAAAAATGATAGTTCATATGAGAACCTATGAGAATATTCAAACCCGAGCATAATCCGATAGAAACTTATAACAGGGCTATGCTGTTACTCTGGTCGTCTTTAAATTACCTTTTTAAGGGCGCGACTGGAAGTGATAACGGCCTCCCAGAACCGGATCTTAGATCGTCAGGGTCGGTGTAAAATTTAATTGCAAGAGAAGGATGAGGAAGGATAACTTATAAATGATTCAATTCTCCGATTAACACTTTAAACCTTTTTATTTTTCCAATGACCTATTTAACCTTTATAATTGAACTTCACTTATGACCTTTTATGAACCTTATATTTTATGCCTGTTAAAACTTTATAACTTCTCATAAACCTTATAATATTAAAACCTTAATTAACCTTAGAACCTTTATAACATTATGCCTTATAAACCTTAAACCCTAATCAACCTTATAACCTTATACCTTTATTAAAACCTTATTTTATTAACCCGCAATATTTTCTTTATTAAAATTGGCCAACTACCTTTGGCACTTCCACACACTCCCACACACAATAGTTAAAAATCGCTTAACCTTTACGACACTTAACTACTAATATTTCCCATTAAAATTCTTATTTATTTCACTCACACACTCACTCTATCCCCTGGACTTATTTTACACACACTTAATTTAAATTAATTTTCCCGCACTAAATAAATTAATTAATTTAGAAAATTATATAGTTATTAATTTATTTATTAATTGATTTTCCTTTTATCACTTTATTGGTTAATATTTCTTTTTATTAATTTCTTATCCCTTATTTTTATTTCAATAATACCACGACCTTTACTCAGTAACTTAATGACGCGTTCCTTCAGGTACTTTTATCACCACGATAATTATTATTATTTTATTTATGCCTTTTCCTTAACTATTTCCTCTACTTAATTAATTATAATTTCTTTAATTACTTAAATTTTCCTATTTAATTTTCCGACGACTTTGACCGGAGACCTTTCTTATCTTTCAGAGACAATTTTATTTGATTTTATTTATTTTATTAATTTTATTAATTTTTACTTATAATTAAGTAATAATTGACTAGCGGCTATGACTAGATGCGACAGTTCCGGTGCGCGAGTTACTCGACCTACCTGGAAACTTCTAGAATAATTCCGGCAACCAGCCTGGAATTATTTTACTGACGCAATGGCTCCGGCTACCTGCCTGGAGTTAATTAATTACTTAAATTTTATAATTACGTCCGAGTTTAAATTATTACTTCTTCCTTACGAAATTATTTAATTGATTCGCGAAAATTTGGTTTGAGACGCGACGATATCAAACGTATACTAAGTATTTAATAAAATTTTCCGGCTTACCGCCTGGAATAAATTTTATAAATACCTCAACAGTCAAACTCTCCAGATCCTTTTTTTGTCGTGTCTATGTCCGGGTCTCGTCCTATTAATTTTCCTCGTTATAGTTTTGGTCTTAATTGTGGTTCCGTCTCTCTCTCTCTATACTCCTCTCTCTCACTCTCTCCTTCAACTCTCTCCTTCAACCTGTTATGATCAGACGCAATCAGTAATGTTTATAAGAAATACAGGCTACCTGCCTGGTATTTGTTAATAAAAATTAAGAATATCATCGCTTGGTTCCACAGTAAATTCAAGCTATTATTTAATTAATTACCTGTTATAATTAAGTTACGGCGTCTGTTTTTCGTCTGTTTGGCGTCTGTTTGTTGCTCTCTCCACCTCTACTATTCGGACGTCCCGATGGTTAATGCCCGATTCTCGTTCCGGTCCCCGTTATAATTGCTCCCTCACTTCTTGACTTTGGTTGTCTTTCTTCTCCTACTTAATTCTAAGTGGGGTGGACGGTCGAGCAAGTGAAATTTCCACTTCCGGACGACTAGTCGCTACCTACCCGGAATACCCTGAGTGGTAATGTCACATGACCGACAGTACACATAATAGATTTTATTTTGAATTTAATTGAACGTGGTAAATATGAATTTACCCCGTTACAAACTTACCAAATCCTTCAACTTATGTCTCATTCATTCCTATATAAAATTTGTTGTACATGTTCACATTTTT
The DNA here is from genome assembly GCF_026212275.2 of Microplitis demolitor. Lineage (NCBI taxonomy): Eukaryota > Metazoa > Arthropoda > Insecta > Hymenoptera > Braconidae > Microplitis > Microplitis demolitor. Next base: position 10,747,475 of record NC_068551.1, read on the forward strand.
ATCGGTTTGATTAGGAATGCGTCGTACTTATACATTTCGTAAAAGAAACAATTGGAAATATAGACCTCTTGTTTCTTCTTGTTGTAAAAGAATGAATGGGAAAATAGTTCCATTTTTTCACGTGAATTCGTAAGCGACATTCTTATGGGAATCTATGAGATAATAATTTGCAATGCGTCAATTTCTTATAAGATTCTATGGGTACAAATTTATACCACTCTTACCGCTGTATAAGAATGAATGAGAAAATAGTTTTATTATTTTTACGTTAATTCGTAGGCGACATACTTATGGGGTTCTATGAGATAATAATAAAAAAATGAGAGAAATATCGTATATTTCTGTTTCCTAAGATAATTAAAAATTATTTGGAGTAATTTAAATTTTTAAATTATTTTCAGTTGAATTGAACAAGAAAACGAAATCATTTATTTCTTTGTTTAAAAAAATAATTTAATTACTAGTTGACATCTCATTTTAACCCACTGAGAGTTATACAGTAGACTCTGGTTATAAGTTACATCGGACGCTCTACTCACTCTCACGTCAATTTCATTTTTTCCTGTAAGTAAGAGTATAGACAGAAATATAACTTATAACCAGAGTCTACTGTATATTATTTTTCAACTTCGGTAAAGAAGAAATCTTTAATTATTTTCCAACATGTGATGGGACTCGAACTGACGACCCTTCGATTGAAGTTCTGAAAACAGTTCAAGTCAAGTGCTTTAGCCCGCTCGGCCACCACATGCATTTGGAAATCGAAATTTATTCTTTTACTTGAAGCTATCCAGTACTATATGTGGTCAAGACTAAGCTTAAAAAAAATTATTTTTATTTATTATTGAAATTTTGATAATATGATGTTCTCTTTATTTTTTTTTAATAGTTTTAAATTCGTTTGATGCATTTTTTTTAAGAAAGTTACTCAATTGTTTCTTTTCTTTTTTCATAATCTTGAAAAATGTCAGTTTTAAACTTTATTAAATTGATTAAATTACAAGAAAAAACAGATAAAATTCGACTCGAATATTCCTAAAATGTTTTCCGATAAAGAAAAAAACACATGGTTGTTTTTAGTATTTAAAAATAATATAGCGTAAAAATTCATTTGTTTACAACAAATTGTTTGTTTAATAAACAAATGAAAAATTATTAAAAAATTATTTTTTATAAAACAAGAGAACATGATAAATTATGATTAAAAAAATATAGTTCATTAATATTAATACTAAGCAAGAAAAAAAATTGTTAATTAGCAAATGCGCTTTTTAGCAATAAAAAAATTTTTTTAACGGGCGATTTTTTTCTTAAAAATCATTAATTTCATCAAGCATCTTATTCCCAAAAAAAAATTTTTTTAAATCTTATTAACAATGCATTTGTTTATAATAATTATTTGAACGATGTCAGTAAAAATTTTTTTAAAATTTTTGTTAAGTAGCTTTTAGCAATAATAAAACAAAATAATCAAAAAATTAAAATTCCTTGATTGCTTTATTTACATTTTTAATTTTTCAATTCCTTAGATCGTAAATAAAAAAGTGAAAAATCGAAATTTTTTAATTTTTCCAACGGCGATTTTTTCTAAACCCTTTCAAGAACAGCTCTACGATGTGAACAAAATCCTGGATTCTTAGTTTAGAAATAATCAGGGTTTTTATATAAACTTTGAACGAGTAAAAATGAACTAAATAACAAAAGCATAGTTAATTGAAAAATTGAGGTAAATTTTTTTTTTTTGGTGGATTATTATTAATCGATGTGTTTAGAAAGAACCAACTCTTTTTTGTTTCTTAATATTTATATTTAATAGGTTAAAATAATTTTTTTCGATTATGCTATTGATTCTATTAACGCGCGTGCATGCGCTGCTGCCTGTTTTTAGTCCCATTTTCACCGCTAAATCAAAATTATAAATATTATTGGTACAGTTCGGGGAGTCAGGACTTGTTTTGTAAATTTCCTGCTCTTTGAGGATCTTTTTACAGATTTTGGATATCGTAAATAGTTGTTGAACTATTTGTAAAAAACCAAACCACTTTTTTTTTTTTACTAAATTGTTAATGAGTTACAATTTTTGCCAGGCCCAGATTTCCACTTTAATTTTTGTTTAATTTCCATCAACGTGTTACCGAATAACTTATACTCAAAGTTCCGCCATTACTATTCACGCATTTCCCACGTGTTCTTTTCAGGTACTTCTTTATATCACAATAATTACCCTTAATTCAATTACTTTATTTCTTTAATTATTTATTTAATTTAACTAATTATTGTTATATCCATTAAGTTAAATTTTACTTATTTGATTTTTATCAATGACTTTGACCGCGGACCTATTTCACTTTTTCGAGACAATACTTTATAATTAATTTAATTTTATTATTTAATTTATTTATAATTAATTAATTTTACCAACTAGCAATTATGACTAGATTTTACGGTTTCCGGTACATGAGTTACACGACCTACCTGGAAACTTCTAGAATATTTCCAGCTATCTGCCGGGAATAAATTTTATAAATACCTTTACAATAATCAACCTTCCGCAGATCGGTCCTTGTCGTAGTCATCCTCGTTATCGTTTTATCCTGGGGTTATCTCTCGTACTCGTAATTTATTATCCTTACCTTATCCACTGTCTCGTTTACTGTCTTCTTCCTCTCTCTCACTCTAACTCTTTCCTCCTTCAACTTGTTTAATCAAACGTAATCAGTATTGTTCGTAATAGATACCGGCCACCTGCCTGGCATCAAATGAAATTATTTTCTTATCGCTTGGTTCCACAATCAAAAACTCAAGCTTTCAATTAAAATTTTACCTCATAAAATTTCAACGTCCCAAAAATCGGCGTCTATTATGGCGTCACAGATGATTACTTTTGTACTGGACGTCTCGACAGCCCGGTTGTTTCGATGATTAATGTCCGATTCTCGTTCCGGTCCCCGTTCATAATTGCTCGCTCCCCTCTTGACTTCGGTTGTCTTCGGTCTCCTACTTAATTCTAAGTGGGATTGACGGTCGAGCAATTGGAATTTCCACTTCCGGACGACTAGTCGCTACCTACCCGGAATACCCTGGGTAATAATGTCACATGACCGACAGTACACATAATAGATTTTATTTTGACTTACTTGAACGCGGTAAATTCAAATTTACCCCATTACAGTATGTGTGTGTATGGATGTAAACTCCTCATATCTTTTTAATGAATTGACTGATTGAGATGGTTGAGGTGGCAATCGAAAGAGTTTGTTGGCCGTCAACTGTTCTGGGAATTCCAAGTCGATTGATCAAATAAACTCTAAGATATAGAAGAAATACAAAAAAAAATAAAAATTTTTTTTTCAGTTTTTTACAAATTTTTCAGAAATGGTCCTATCGATCAAATGTCCAATCTAATCAGCTATAGCATTCAATAATACGCGTCGATTGCCGCCTCGAATATCTTAATCGATTTATTCGTTCAAGAGATATCGATCGAGAAAGAAATGGTGAAAAACGATTTTCTTTGATTATGTTTAAAGCGACTCATCTGATCTGTTCCAGAAATTGATCAGCTCTAGAACACACTAGAACGCGTTGATTGCTGCCTCAACCATCTCAATCGGTTGATTCGTTCAAGAGAAACCGTTAACGAAAGAATTAAAAACAATTTTTTTTTTTAGTTTTTTTGAAATTTCTCAAAAACAACTAGATAAATCAATTTCGAAATCTGATCAGCGCTAGAACTAAATACAACGCGTCGATTGCAACCTCATTTGTCTCTATTGGTCAATTCGTTCAAGAGATCGTTGGAGAAAAAAATGAAAAAAAACGTTTTTTTCCGAAAACAATGGCAGACAAAAGCATTTTCGAGCTCAAAGTGCTCGAAAATGTATTCATAGCAATGTTTTCGAGCTCCTTGAGCTCGAAAACAGCCCAACTAGAAATTTTGGTGAAGCTTGCTGAAGAATCAGTTTGGCCCGAACTAGGCTTGCCTAACTAAGGCAAGCCTAATTCGTATCTTATCAGATCTTTATGAGGCAAAACGAACATTGGCATACCGAAAAAATTCCCGATTCGACTGTGATCACGAAACACTATGGCATTGCCGAAGTATGGGATACTATTGGAATTCCTGACTAGTAGGTAGCAATGGTAACCTAAGGTTTGCCGATGCTTGGTATGCCAAAGTCATATGAAACTAGGAAAGTATGTGGCAAGGCCGCGCTCAGGCCTAACATTCGAATTCCTGACTGGTCGGTAGCAATGGTAACCTAAGGTTTTCCGATGTTTGGCATGCCAAAGTCAGATGAAACTAGGAAGTCTGTGGCAAGGCCACACTCAGGCCTAATATTGGAATTGCTGACAAAAATCGGATTGGGATGACCGAAGGCTTGCTAAAGTTAGATATGTCAAATTTGGCTATGATTAGGAAAGTCTTCGTCATTGTCTAAGTTAGGTATATCTTTGGAACTCCTGACTGGTACCGAATAATATCTAAATAGCATAAATAAACTTGGTAGCCACCATCGGTAGTGTAGCGTAGTAGTTAAAGCGTCGGTCTTTCGTGCGTAAGATCTCGGGTTCGAATCCCACAATATCGTTCCTTTAAAAGTTTCGCGTTTTTCCTGGAATTAAAAATTTCTCATTTGATTGGAAATAAAAATAACGTTAAATTAGAATATCCGATGATAACTGCCCTGCAAAAATAATTTTAAACGATAAAAAAAAAAAAAAATTTTTAATTTAGCTAAACAAAATTATATTATCATTACAATCATACATGACCATATATTGCCTTCTAAGAAAACTTAGAATCTATACACAACAAGAAGTAAATATATAAATAAATTAAAATTTTTAGATAAATAATTTTAAAATAAAACTTACCAGGGGAGAGACTTCATTCACTCGCTCTCAACTGTATCTACAAAGTGTCAGTAATGAAATAAATAACAAAATGACTGCGCACTTAGTTCAAGTGGCGCTGACTACAAAGTATAAATTTAACGACGTTCGTTCAAGGTCTTCAATTCCCGCGAGTCGGTAAACAAATGCCGATTTTAAAGGAAAATAAATATGCCAGGGGACGAGACGCAAAATGTGGGGGACAAACTTAAACGTAATTTTTTTTAAGATAAAAAACATCATGCAATTTTACTCGCTTGATTACGAGAATTTATTTGATTTATTTTGTTAAAATATATATTTTAAATAATCTATTTGATTCCTAAGCACCTCAAATTTCTAATATATAAACAGAATCAGCCCGGGGACAAGCCAGGAAAGGGATATTTTCTGACTTTGAGATAAAATTGTGACTAAATTAAATAAAATTAAGAAATAAATTTGAGTGACCACTTACATGAGCACGAGTTTAAAGAGATAATTACATTTTTTTTAATAAATTATTTTAAAAAAGATGATTTTTCACCGTGGACGTCGAATTTACGTCTTAACTGAGAATAATCCTTATATTTTTTAAGTTTTCTAGTATATACTTCACAGCTCTTGGAATGACGATTGCCAGGGCGTGACTGTGTTTTACGAAAGTGCCACTTGTACATCTAATGAGAAAATTACGCTCTAAATGCTAATGCTCTCATTTTCAGGCTATGATAAGAAACCGAGATTTTAAAGGCTTCGAGAAGCTATAGTGCTTACTGTCTCTCAGCCAACGAGCAAAATATATTCGTCAGGAAAAAAGCTTTGAAAATCCTTTTTATCGTCGTTGGATACACGGTGAAACCCAAAAGAAATGGAAGGTAGATAAAATGAGAGGTATTTCATTTCCCTAGTGACTCGAAGCGCCGCGATTATTCGAGTCCCCCCTACAAAGCCAATCCCCCTTAGTCATTTTTATCACAAGGACTCTACGTAATAACTAACTTTTATTCCTTGCTTATTGCTCACGTAATGAATTCGTCAAAAGTTCAGCTTCCGTCGAGTTGAGATGACACCAAAGAGTTCCCGTTCTCTTAGCGTGGTGCAGCCTTAACGATTACAAGTTAAGAAGAAAGAGAATAAGAGAAAATGTCGGTGTATTACGTGGTTTCTATAGAGCTAGCTAGAATGCACTATATACACGAGGTCTTGGATGTTGGTGGGAAAATGGTAGAGGTGGTGTTATAAGCGTTAAAACTTAAAACTTTACCAATTTAACTGCGAGCCGAGTAGAATACGACGAGAGCAAAAAACTTGCCGAGAGACGTACGCCCGTGGGTAAGTGGTCGTAAGTTTACCAAGCCTCGATGTCAGTCAGAGAAGATTAAAAAAAAATACTTTATTCAAGCAAATGTTATATATATTTTTAATTATTCATATGTATATATATATATTCACGGAAAATAAAAGTTAAATTTTTTAACCAAACATATTATTTTTCATCACATTCAGTCCCACACTTTTAAAAAAAAAATAAACCCCGATGGGATCATATACACTGATTATAAGACAGATTTATGGGAAAACGAGGTAGAATTGCGGATCACCGCTCCAACGAGTGGATATAATGGTTCATATACTTCTCCAAAAGACTTTGATGGATATCTCTCTATCCAGGCATTCATCCGCTACAAAACCTAATCCCAAAGCGGTGGCGTAGGTTTGATTTATTTATATGCTTCTTTCGCCAAGAGGCATCACCATTAAATCGATACTTTGTACTTTATTTTACAATTTTTATTTCTTTTCATCATATATTTTTTTGCAGATCTCACAGACGATATTTGGCAGAAGCAATTTATTTTTATCACGACATAACTTTATACCTGACGTTCTGACACTGGTTTGTGCATCAATACTCTTTGACTCGATTGAAAAAATAAATATGCATACATCCACACAATATATACATATACATATACATAAATCTGGATGGTGATATTGAATATTATTATTACATCGAGAATCATTTGAAAGTCGTCAGTGTAAATGTCGTCTGTGTATTTATCAATGCCAAACCATTTGTGCCGATTACATATAAAATATGCACTTACTGTATGCCACGTCCAAGGTGAAATAGAGATAATCAAGTACGCTTCTGTTATTAAATGTAATTGTGTCATGATTCAGCAGAAAACGCATCCTTTCTGAAAATTTAATTTACAACTTTAGATAAATTTATCATGATTAATCTAATATTGAAAAATCTCCAGAATTTTATTTCATTAATGAAAAAGGTACGATTAAAAGGATTTAAATAACGAATATACGGAAAAAGGCAACTAAAGACTGTAATCAATTATCGATAATCTCTTTTTTCTTCCGATTGAAGAGAAAAAGAAGTGAACGCATAGAAAATAAACGAACGGGCGATTGACTATTGAACAAGAGCGATTACCCGGGATATTTTTTTTTTTTAGGCTAGTTGGACTAGGTCAACACCGTAACTGGTTTTGCAGCTTATCACTTTGACATTCAAATCCTATCATTTAAAATTCAACCAAATGTAGTTTATTCATGAAAATTGTTCCTGAAATTTTTTTTTAATCACGTATAATATATTATTAGTTTTATATTGTATTTAAAATTGAAATTAAAAAAATATTATTTAGAACAGATAAAAAAACAATAAGTTATATTAATCATTAATATATACACGGTAACTCATCATATTTAAAACCGTAAGATGGACGGAGGAGTTAAAGGGTTCACCTATCAAGGGAAATTGCCTGCCTGAAAAAAAATTTTTTTAATTTTCAATAATTGAAAAATAAATAGTAGACACGTAGGTCCCACGACCGGAACCACCTGAAAAGTTTTGGAATAGATAGCAGTTTAATGACACAAATTTTTAGGAAAATCAAAATATGCATGATTTTCGGAAAACGACTTTAAAGTTTTAAAACTCAAAAATAACGCAGAAAAATTTTTCTAAAAAATTATTTGTATTTTTTTACTAAAAGTACATGGAATAACGAAACTTTCTTATTCTTTGAGTTTTTTTTATTTAAAATATTTTTAAAAAAGTTATAAGCACAAAACGATGTAAAGAGCGGTTTTTTTGAAAATTTCATATCTTCTGAACCAATAATAAAAAAAATCTCAAAATTTAGGAGGATGAGTTTTCTGATGAGTACTAAAAAATATCAAAAAATAACGGAAATTAAAAATTAAAATTCTTAAAACCGTCCGATTTGGCGTGGAATGCCCCATATATACCCTCATAAAGTATCAAAATATAACTTTCCTAGTAGAAATAATCGAGGGCCGCCTAAATTACTAACTAGGTCCTCGCTAGCGATATCGAGGCAAAACTAGAAATCGCGCCACCTACAAATCATGCGTAAGTTTTGCTTGAACCAATATCCGTGTATGTTAGTATATGTTTATTTCATTATATATAGTGAATAACCTATTATATCTCAGTGTAAAAATAAATACTTAATTTTAATAATCGATGCAATTTAAAGACTTGATCATTGTCATTTAGATGATTTGTTAAAAATATTACAATATAGTGTACTTCTAAAAAAATATGTGATATTAAATCGCTAAATAATAATGATAGGTAATCAATGATATTAATGATGTGAAGAAATAATGAATTTAGTGTTACCATAACTAATAAATGTTAAAATATCCAAATTTAAAAATATAGTTGTTTTTTTCAAATGTTGATTATAGGAATGGCATCCATATATATTATGGTAATCATTCCTTTAATTATGGGTATAATTCCCATATGATATCAGAATAGTTCCTATGGAATCATGGTAATCGTTACCATGTAACTATGATAATGGTTACCATAATATTTAGAAATTATAATAATTTTTTTTTGTAATAAGCGTTTTTTTTGTATACTTAAAATTTTGTGATATACAACAAAAACGCTTCTTACAAAAAAAAAATTATTATAATTTCTAAATATTATGGGAATTATTACCATGATATTATGATAACCATTACCATGACATTATGGTAACCATTCCCATACTATTATGGTAACTATTCCCATAATATTATGTTAATCGTTACCATAATATCATGGTAATAATTTCCATACATTATGGGAATGATTACCATAATATTATGGTAACCATTACCATAATATGATGATTATGCTTACCATAATATTATAGGAATAGTTACCATAATATATAGGGCCTATTCCCATACACACCTAGGAACCATTACAATGTGGTTATAGGATCGGTTACTATTTGCTTGTGGGAACTATTCCTATGAGTATGGTAATCATTACCATGATTCTTTCACATGCGATATAGAAACTGTTACCATAATGATAGGAATTGTTCCCATACTTATGGAAACTTTTCCCAGAAAGTATGGGTCTACATCCCATAATCCCAAGTAATCATTACCATAACGGTATGGGATCACGGAGAAAACGAGTCTCGAAAATATAGTAATAATTACAATATTTTAGTAAAATTTACTAACAGAAATGAATAAATACATTTTATTTTGTAATTATTCCAAAACGTTTAGTAAAATTTACAGTTCAGTAATTATTACAATATGCAGATTTTAAAAATTCCTATACGTAATAGATTTTTTACTATCATGATTGAATTTTTTTTAAACAGAGTTGTAAATTTTATTACATTAATTTTTAATAAATACAATACAATGGAAAGTATATTTTACAAAGCAATATAGTAAATATTACATTTCTGAGATTTGATAAATTATTGAACGGAACATAAATTTTGCTATTCATGAAATAAAATTTACTACGTGTATTATGAATTTTATTATGCGCATAAGAAATACTACTACATAGTATACAAAAATTACTAAACGTTTAGTAATTTTGTACTATGTTGAAACCATATCGTTGTAACCCGGCGTGCGCTCCACTCAGTTCTGCCCAAACGGCTTTGGAATAGTGTGTACTGTTAACCTGTCTTCAGGAAACATAACCTATAAAATTGTATAGTGATTATTTAAGTGAAGGTGAAATATATATGCATGATAATAGGCCACTTAATTCCTACAACGTGTGAACATTGGCAATTAATAATTTTATTGAACCAAATCATTTATTGCGTAACAGAAAAATATTGTCACCGCTCTGCACATCATTATCTTGAAACTATTATAACTGAATATTTAACCTTATTACAAAAATTATTCCCTAACTCATTTAAGCCGAAGCATCATTTTCTAGTGCACTATGGAAGTGTCATGCAAACTATTGGACCTATTTGTCATGTTGGATGTATGACCTTTGAGCGAAAACATAAATCTGGAAAGACCACTGCCACTACTGCACTAGTAAATGTCTTATATACTATAGCTTTGAAAGAGCAACTAATGTTAAATTATCAGTTAATTAAGATGCCTTCTTTTGCAGAATTTGAAACTGGTCGTATAACAATGGTCAATATTTCCCAGTTTGATGATTATTTATCGTTTCAAGATTTATTGAACAATGAAATTTCTTTAAATAAAGTTGCAATTACGGCCTCTATGTCATTTGATAATAATTTATTAACTTCCGGTGCGATTGTTATGGTACCATCAGAGGATGTTTGGAATTTTTATTCAATTTGTTATTTAATCATGTCCAATACGGATAAAGTCATAGCAATTGTAAAAAAATTGTCATATTCATATAATCATCACTTTTTAGCATATGAAGTAAAAGGATACTTTGTAAATTATGAGAAACTACCATGGTCGATTCTAAAAAACGGGTTTATATCATTCAAAACGCGGTTAGGAGATGGAAAAATGTATATTTTTAAGAGATGGTCCTAATTATTATAAGTTATTATTATTTACTTTCTAATAATTATTATATTATTATATATAATCATAATTAATGTCTTTTCCTACAAATACACAACATATTGTACTATGACAATAACTTTTTAAATTAAATGTTTTGTTATAACAACAATAGCAAATTGAATCATTTATTTATCCTTTATAGACTCACTGAATTTTTTATGATGAATAATTTTTAAATTAGATAAATAGTTATAAATCTAGTTAACACTAAATTGTCAACTAGTGTACAGTCAACTATGCTCGAATCAATGATTTCAAATTAATTAATTATACTTTAAAAATGTAATTGTTTATAAATCTTTATAATACTCACATATATATATTTGTTTATAAGTATGAAAAGATTCATGTATTAAGATAAAAAAATGCATTATGCATTTATTAATAATTCGTATAAATATATTATTTTTTACAATCAGTTAATTTTAATTCTTACTTTTCAAATTACGGAAGCTTATTGTAATTATTAATTGCAATTATTCCTAAGCAGGTTTTGTACTATTCCATATTTGCGATGTATATTTTACTAAAGAATATAGTAAATATTCCAATATTCGTACTTTAAAAATTACTAAACGATTTACAATTATTCCTAAGCAAGTTTTGTACTATTCCATCTTTGGGATGTATATTTTACTAAACAGTATAGTAAATATTTCAATATTCGTACTTTCAAAATTACTAAACGACTTACAATTATTACTAATGAGGTTTTATACTATTTCATATTTGAGATGTATATTTTACTAAGCAGTATAGTAAATATTCCTTTATTTATAAAATATACTAATGTGATTAATAATATTTCCTATATTTTCAATAGCGGTTCAACATTACAATCTAAATATAGTAATTTTTACTCATATTTTTTAGTAAAAATTACTATATTTTTTTCTCCGTGATGATATTTCATAAATGTACTTGCAACAGTTACCATGATAGTCTCTCCGTGCATAGAGAATTTTTGTTTTGTATTTCATTTCTTATTGCAAGTTGTTAAAGAGCATCGAAAAAATTACCCTACTTACAATAAAAAATTGTTGAAAATTAACAACTCTAAAACTGAAACATATCATAATATAATTTATATTGAAAACTTTGCTTTTTTATCAACAAATAATTAACCAAGCGATAAATAATGTACAATTTATTTTTTTAAATGTAGACTAAGATACATACACATAAAAGAAAACTTGATAAATATTTTGAAGTTTCTTAGCTGATAAAAACTAAAATTCGTGTAAATTTTCTCAAAACTTATAAATTACATAGAAATTTTATCGATTATCTTATCAAAAACTCTTAAAATCAGTACACATGAAAGTTTGATGATGAATATCTTTTAAACGCTTAATTTAATCGTCAAAACATAAGACACCATTTTTATAGAGCAGTTAATTTCCTACAAAAATTATTATTGCGCATTCAATAATAGTCATTTATTATTGAGTTATAAAATTCATAAACAAAAATGAATTTTGTCTTAAATTGATCAAACTCCAATCATCAATATCATTGGAATGGTGAGGTTTACGGAAAAAATATAAAATACCTTTTTGGTAGAACATCCAATTTCCTACAGAATTTTTTTAGAATATTTTTTTGTACAATCAATTAATGATGAGGTATAAATGTTTTTCTATTGGACTGAGAAAAAAATAAAAAACAGCGATGCGGAGGATCTTCTTATTAAAATTAAGAACTCATATTTGGTGAGAATTTGTTTAAGGTGTCCAGCAACCCATTTTACGATCGCAAGTGTAAAAAAAAATAGTTGATTTTTTTGACCCACCCTAATATATATATATATATATATATATATATATATCTTAAATAATATGACAATTTTTTAATATCAATGTTATTAAATTTTTATTTTGTCAACTATCAATCAAACTTAAATCCCCAATACTTAAAAAATGTTCAAAGCTTTTGGCAGCGATTGAAAAGTATAAATCGATATTGATTTGTATACAAATATTTATGTTTATAGATAAATAGATTTAATTATGTGTATCTAATGAATTCTCTTGTAATTTATGTACCAAACCAAATTTATCATTAGGTGCATTATTTACGTAGGATGTATCGATCGGATTATTTGAGTTGAATAATGTCATAAACTTTTCTTAATTATGAGTGTATAACAGCCTAGAGGATCAGACTACAATCCATAGATAACCAAAGTTAAGCAGCATCGACGTGGGACATTAATTGGACGGGTGACCTCGTTGTAAAATAGTAGTCAACGGATAATATTTTTTTTTATTTATTTTTAACCGACATATATTGATAAAGACAATAAATCCTAATTAAATTACTTAATTAATAATTTACAGACATTCTAAATGAGATTTTAAAAATGACTATATTCGTTCATCAATGATTATATCTAATCATATCTGATTATATATAATTAGACCTGGCCAATTTTTGGATCCAATCATGTATAGATGATTATGTATAGTTATATATGATTAGACAAAAACGTTTTTCATCAGGATAAGAAAAATAATATAACTAAACTATATATTTATTATGTACTTGAAATATATTTTTTAAATATTTTTATACATGTATTTTTTAAATATTTTAAGACATAGGGAAGAGAAGGCAAAACGAGGTACTCCCAAAATTTTATAAAAAAACATCTAATTTTCAAATGTTATCTGAACATTCCAAAATACAATTTTTGTAAATATAATTGAGCGATATTTAAAATTTGGTTGTTATATTTTTTCGGGATTCACTCTGAATTTTTGTTCTTAATTTACTCAGGATACTCCCTGAGAAGTAGGGTGGGCCGAAAATCCGCTTTTTTTGAATTTTCATTGTTAATACCAAAACTATTTTTCTCTGTACAAAAAAAAAGTTTTTCGGAAATAAAAAAAAATTCAGTTCGATATCTTAGGCTCGCCAAATCCCGCTAAAGTTAGAAATTGTTTAGAAATTTTCTTCCAACTAAGTTTGATCGGAAATTTAATTCTCTACAAAAAAGGATCTATAATAAAATTATGAAAAGTCAATAGTTACTGAGATAATTTCAATTTTGTTCTAAAAAATATCATTTTTCAAGATATTATCACTTTGTCAGGGTAAAAAAATAAATTTTATCATAAAAATTTCATAGGTAATTCAATTTTCTACAAAACAGACCCGACAAAAATTTATTTAACGTTGATAGTTACAAAGATAATAGTGATTCTTGGTGAAAGCTACTAAATAACGAGAAATGTGATTAGGGTAACTAGTCCAGCCTGTGACCACCCACCAGTTAATGACCGGTATGCAGAAAAATGATCGTCATAATTGTAAAATTAAATTAAAAGTTATTATTTACTTATAAATGTAATCTTACATGTCTTCATTATTATTAAATCACAACAAATTGAAGTGATTTATATAATTATCATTAAAAATAATTAAAATTATATAAAGGATTGAAGAGTTATTAGAGAAATATTGAATTTGAACATAAACGTTTGGAAAAAATCATTTGAAAACTATGTGTTTCAATAGTAGTAATTGATTTGTTTATAAAACAGTAAATTTGTAATCATTTATATAAGTAAATTAATTAATAAAATCAACTTTGGATACGTGAAATCAACGTAAATATTTTGTTTTTATTAATTTTATGTTAGTCATTCACCGGTGTACTTTATTACTGTACTAAGCCAGTAAATGACCGACAAGTCATTTATTAGTAAGTCCGAAATTTGTCAAGCCCAGTGAATGACCGTGTGTTTTTTTTTCATTCGTTATTTGATTTTATGGAATAAAAGCGGCTTTTGAATTTAGGTCAACATTTGTTTCGTATTTTTTGCGAATTTACAAAAAAAATTCAAAATCGGTTCATATCCACCGAAAATATAATCTTGCACTTTGTTTTCGTGCGCATCGGCTAGACTATTCAGGATTAAAAAGTATTCCGAATGATTAAAAATTTTTAATACTAGCCAAATCATTTCATATCATGATTGGTAGCAGAAATTTAAGTACAATTTCAGCGTTAAAAATTATTCGGAATGAGTAGAAATTCATATTCTGACGCTCTTACAGTAGTAAGAATGATTTGATATGATCAATCGTGAAATTTATCGGGATTTGGCGAGCCTAAGATATCGACCTAAAATCTTTTTTGTTTTCTGAAAAAATTTTTTTATGTACAAAGAAAAATATTGTTGGTATAAATAATGAAAAAAAAAAGCGGATTTTCGGCTCACACTAATGGACAAATATGATCAGGCCTGAGCGTATTTAACGCTTCAGACATGAACATACATGGGGAGGTATGATCAGGCCTAATTATACATGAACAGGCATGGTCAGGTTTGATCATCTTTTCGCGGGTATTAATTGTTATCATCATATGATTGTTTTCAATAGCATTATTTAAAAAAATTTTAAAATTACTATACAGTATAGTAACTATTAACAATCCCCGATGAGAATCATTACCATAAAATTCTCAGCGTGTAGCTTTACTTTTTCGCATAAACCAATTAGTGAACTAATTAATTATAAACTCTTGGATTATTAATAATCGGCTAATACTGTGAAATATGAAGCCTCTTAACAATATTCGGAAAACTTTAGAAAAATTAAAATAATGAAACTAAATTATAAAGAGCTTTTTCCATTCACCCAAGATACTAAAGCTAATGTAATATAATAATGCAAGTAAATTTATCGAAAGTATCATAAAAATAACTCTAATAAAACTTCATATTTTTTTTAAAAAAGTTTACTTTTTTTCGGTTAATAGCTTTCAAGAACTTTTCATTGATATAATTCAACGTCAAGGAAAGGAAAAAGAAAAAGATAGAAAAAATGATAAACTTAATGCTTCTTCAAATTTCACTATTTAATCTCGGTAACTCGCTTCTTGCTGTACTGATGAATGCACATTATTCCATAATTCAATTGAGTTTTCTTAAGAAACTGTATTAAAAGCTTTAAACTATGATTAAATACTGAGTTTATTTGCAAAATTTTATTATTACTTAATTTATTCAAATAACAAGACCATATAATTATAATGATAGATATATATAAGAAAGAGTTAAACAAGAAATCCCTTCTAAAAAATGTCATGAGCAAACTAACCCTGCACGGAGAAAACGAGTCTCGAAAATATAGTAATAATTACAATATTTTAGTAAAATTTACAGTTCAGTAATTATTACAATATGCAGATTTTAAAAATTCCTGTACGTAATAGATTTTTTACTATCATGATTGAATTTTTTTTAAACAGAGTTGTAAATTTTATTACATTAATTTTTAATAAATACAATACAATGGAAAGTATATTTTACAAAGCAATATAGTAAATATTACATTTCTGAGATTTGATAAATTATTGAACGGAACATAAATTTTGCTATTCATGAAATAAAATTTACTACGTGTATTATGAATTTTATTATGCGCATAAGAAATACTACTACATAGTATACAAAAATTACTAAACGTTTAGTAATTTTGTACTATGTTGAAACCATATCGTTGTAACCCGGCGTGCGCTCCACTCAGTTCTGCCCAAACGGCTTTGGAATAGTGTGTACTGTTAACCTGTCTTCAGGAAACATAACCTATAAAATTGTATAGTGATTATTTGAGTGAAGGTGAAATATATATGCATGTGCTTGTGATTAAGAAAAGTGAAAATGGAACTGCCGGTTATAGACGCTCCTTTGGAATCTAACAGCATGTTAATGTTTATTATATTATTATATATAATCATAATTAATGTCTTTCCCTACAAATACACAACATATTGTACTATGACAGTAACTTTTTAAATTAAATGTTTTGTTATAACAATAATAGCAAATTGAATCATTTATTTATCCTTTATAGACTCACTGAATTTTTTATGATGAATAATTTTTAAATTAGATAAATAGTTATAAATCTAGTTAACACTAAATTGTCAACTAGTGTACAGTCAACTATGCTCGAATCAATGATTTCAAATTAATTAATTATACTTTAAAAATGTAATTGTTTATAAATCTTTATAATACTCACATATATATATTTGTTTATAAGTATGAAAAGATTCATGTATTAAGATAAAAAAATGCATTATGCATTTATTAATAATTCGTATAAATATATTATTTTTTACAATTAGTTAATTTTAATTCTTACTTCTCAAATTACGGAAGCTTATTGTAATTATTAATTGCAATTATTCCTAAGCAGGTTTTGTACTATTCTATATTTGCGATGTATATTTTACTAAAGAGTATAGTAAATATTCCAATATTCGTACTTTAAAAATTACTAAACGATTTACAATTATTCCTAAGCAGGTTTTGTACTATTCCATATTTGGGATGTATATTTTACTAAACAGTATAGTAGTATTCCAATATTCGTACTTTCAAAATTACTAAACGACTTACAATTATTACTAATGAGATTTTATACTATTTCATATTTGAGATGTATATTTTACTAAGCAGTATAGTAAATATTCCTTCATCCGTATTGTAAAAATTATTAACCACGATAAGTAAAATATACTAATGTGATTAATAATATTTCCTATATTTTCAATAGCGGTTCAACATTACAATCTAAATATAGTAATTTTTACCCATATTTTTTTAGTAAAAATTACTATATTTTTTTCTCCGTGTGACATTTTATCACAATCGATTAAAAAGTTTATTTTCCGTTATTTCTTTCATAGGTCCCGAATGTTTCCAAAATACGGCCATGATGGTCCTCTTCAAAAAAAAGAATACAAAAAACGAAGTGTTTTATTTTCCTCTTTTCGAGATTTTTTATTTTTATACATATTTGCAGTTATATAACACATGATTTATACTGGCCATTGATGAATTGTATCATTAAACATTAGATAATAAATTCTTATACTTGTGATTAAATAAAAATTTTATTGTTGATAAAGATAAGAATATGTCAAAATTTTAATTAAAAATATTTCTTGTCAGATTTTTGAATTCGTTCGAATAGTCTCGATTATTTAGAAGGCATAAAATATATATCATTTAGCTTCTGAAAAACAAAACAATACGTAGAATTTTGTTAATTTTTGTCATGAGTCCAACTTAGCCGGATCAGTGAATTCACACTAATGGACCATTTAGTCTCTGATAAATGTGACAATGACAGAAAAAAATTCTTTGTTTCAAGATTTCTTGGAACGGAGCCGTTATGGAATAGAGGGCCATCTCCCCCCCCCCCCCCCCCAGTGTTATTAACCACAATAAGAGTAATTTAATATTAATGTATAGTACCTAGAATTTTTACGACGAAAACTGTAAAGCTTTTTCCGTAAACGGAAGTAATAATGCTAGGCGACCAAAAATAATTTTGACAACTCGAAAAGAATAATAACAGTATTAAATTAAAAGTCTTGTCTATTGAAAAAATTGTGTACCGAAAATTATTTAAAAAAAAAAATATTCAGAGAGGCAACATAACAACAACAAAATTTTGTTTTAGATAAATCGTATTATCAATACTTGAAGTAAGTAGGTCAAGTTTAGTAGAAGGTAGATGGAGTAAGACTTTAACACCTTCACTCTCAACTCCATACTGTCAAGGCATATTAAATATTTATAAGCAAGCTTATCAACATGTATTAAGTCATTTAAATGTCATTTGTGAAAATTACATCTATTTCAAACTCTATAAGGTGAGATATTGTTATAATTTTTTTTTAGATATTTTATATAGTAAAATATTGTAAATCGTAAAGTTGCTATTAACTTAACGATTAGCACTTGAGCTCATTGAGATAAATATAAGTGACTGATAGCTCACCAAAATTTCAATAAATCGATAAATTCTCTTACTTATTATGAAAATTATATATCAGTATTTTACCACAATGAAAAATCTTTGGCAAATCCGAATTATGGTAAAGTACGATATTTTACGGTAAACGTACTATATTTTACGACAAAAGTACGGTATTTCTACCGTAAATTTGCAGTAAGAGAACGATAGTATACCGTAAAATATCGGCGCGCCTACGGTATTTTATCGTTAAGACAAATATTGCACTGTAAACAATAAAAAAATAAAAAAGCAGATAATGCTTATGGTAAAAATGCCGCAAATTACAGTAAATTGCCGTATTTTACCATGAATCTCCGTAAAAACCGTATATTATTGTAAAATACCGTAGATGACCGTAAATTGCAGCAAATGTGTTTACAAATATTGTATTTTAGGGTAAATTACGGCAAAATGAGGTAAATTACCGTCATTCGGATCCACGATGTGATCACATAGTTTAAGCTGTACACTGAGAGAAAAAATCAGTAACTGCAACTACAAAAAAAATAGTGATATACGGATTCAAATATTTTTTTTTAGTTACGATAACAAATCAATTTTAGTTAATATAACAATTAAATTTAGTTGCAGTAACTATTTTGTAGTTAATTTAAAGATTTAATTGTTAATGTAACTGACTAAAAATAGTTATATTTAATTCAAAGAAGTCATTCAAAGAACTAAACCCTAATCGTTAAATCAACTGAGATTTTTTACTAAACATAACGAAATTTTTAAAGTTGCTAAAACTATAAAATAATAGTGAATATTAACATTATTTCATAATTACTTACACAAATAATATTTAGCTTTAGTAACTAAAGTAGGATAGTACGGCTAACCATATATATGTAGTTATGAGAACAACTAATTTTCATTTATCAGTATGATGAAATTATATTTGATCTAACAAAAAAAACTTAGTTGTTGTCTCTATGGAAATTTAGTGGATTTTAAGGAAAAAAAATTATTTTTTGTTTACAATGTTAGTTTTAATGGTTTGTTAGGTTATTTATTTATTTTTGTTTTCGAGGCTTTTAAGTTTATTTCATTTTATATGATTTTTTTTTTTTTTTTTTTTTTTTGTGATGGGAGGTGGTTTATGTATATTTTTGACAAATTTATCTGACACACGCGCTTAAACTTATAAGTTTAACAACCTTCCTATGCTTCTTAAATAATTATTTGGCAGTCGCCCTAAGAAGGATTCGAACCTAGTACCCTACGCACGCAAAACCGACGATGTACCGCTACGCTACACGGCCGATGAGTAACCATAGACCTTACTTAACTTATAAGCCAAGCCTACAAGTACTCACTCCGTTACAGCAACAAAATTAATTTAGTTACATCAACCATTGTTTTCGCTCACAAATTAACCTTCAGGACTTAAAAAAATTCACATATCACACTAAAAAAAATCATCTGAATAATAAATAGTTACGATAACTATTTGAATTCTTTACAGCAACTAAATTAAAATAGTTGTCTCTTTTTAGTTATGGCAACTACTGAGATTTCTCTCAGTGTAATAGTCCACAAATTTATTTACTTATTGTATCTACACATAATTTTGAAAATTATTTTTTTTCACACTATTGATTGGCAGTGCAGTGTATTACCTGAATGATCACTAATATTTTATATTTATGTTGACATTTCGTAATAAAATGTAAATTTACTAGCTCTTTAAAGTTGAAAATGTTATCATTTTTGTGGTTAAATAAATGGAACGAAACAAATAGATATCATGCTAAAATTCATCATCATTGAAATCTTACGGTTATGTGGTTGCCTGAAGGTATGAATAGAACGATTAAAACGATTTTACCAGTAATCAAAAATGCTTATAAAAACTGGGATTTGATTTGATTTTAAGATTATTTGAACAAGAAGCTTACAAATTATGTTACGGTAGTGAAAATAGTTACTTTTTAAACATTTCTCTCACGTTCGTCGGACTAGAAATTGTCCCAATACATAAATTGGGTCCCAACTGGGAATTGCTGTGGCATGTCCAGTAGGTTTACCCAAATCGGAATCCGATCGGGAACTTGTTAGGATAGCCCAATACAAAAAAAAAGTTACCCAACATTAGTTTTTCCTGAGTGGGACCTCATTGGAGCCTTGGTAGGATAACCCAATGCAAAAATTATTATTATTCTAATAACTTCTAGGATTCATATACAATCTGAAGTGCTCAAAATTAGTTATTAAAAGTTTTCTTTTTCAATTTATCAAATTTATTTAATGGTCAAATCAAATTATTTTCCACTTCTTTTGAAAAAGACATTCTGTTTCGTGTCCCTCTCTCCTCTCTTTCCTATTCTTTCTAGTATAACTTTGGTTGAATAGAATTTGGATCGAATGATTTTTTTTTCTATTAACTTAAAATACCATGAGGTTATAATTTGATAATCCATTTGACCGTCAAAATATCTAATTTCTTTTAATATTTGTTTACTGGCTAAAAGTTAAACAAAATACAGAACAATAATATATTTAAACAAAGAGTACGTCGATCATTGTATCACGGATTTTTTATTCCTTCATCAGTTATTCTCTGGTATGATAATAAATATACTATTAACACTCACGCGATCACATACGTGGATCAGCGCAGTGGATAGTATCAAAGACTCTAAATCGGAAGGATGCAGGTTCGAGCCCAGCAGTCACCGGGGTTTTTCATCAATCATAATCATGTATAATTCCTCTACGTTAACGCTCTTAATACATTGGATTACATTTCGGATCTAATTTAAAGTATTTTATTTTTTTTTTTCGCAATTTAATATTTTTTTTTAATAGGGATCGTTCATTCGGAAATACATAGGTCTTACCCAATTAAAAACCTATAGGGATTGCCCGATCAGGGCAATATGGTTCTGCGTTACATCCCAATATAGGGATCCCATTGGGCAACTCAATTGGGTCCCAAGTGGGTGCACTTAAAAATTTCTAGTCGGGTCCTAGTCTACTAAATTAGTCAAGATATTATTATTGCAGCAAACGAAAAAACTTGTCGAGATAAAATAACTAATTAAATTTGTAGGCTTATTGAATTTGTGAGAAATAGTGCGACAGAAACGAGAACTACAATGAAGTTTTAAATCTTTCGTCGACAAAATCTCTTCAATGAATTAATTGACTTTGATCGTTTTTGCGCTAATAGACAAGATCCAGAAAGGAATCGCCAATGGTATCTATTAGCCGAGCCTTGGGTCAGTTGTAATTTCCCAAGCCTTGGAAGTGAGCATGGGGCCAGACCTGGCCCAAGCCTAGGCCCTATAGTTTGATTACGTCAAACTTTAGAAAATAATCCGTCAGAGCGTGTACTGTATATTTCGATAAACGGTAAACATAACCTGCAAAAATATATTAATTTATCACCATGCCTCGTAAACGCTTCTCTGACGCTAATTCTTATTATAAAATTAAAAAACAAAGATATTTGCAATGTTTAATATCTGATTCTCAGAGGATACAAATAGCAGTGATGTGAGTAAAAAAAAAATTGACAATAATAATAATAATAATAATAATAATAATAATAATAATAATAATAATAATAATAATAATAATAATAATAATAATAATAATAATAATAATAATAATAATAATAATAATAATAATAATAATAATAATAATAATAATAATAATAATAATAATAATAATAATAATAATAATAATAATAATAATAATAATAATAATAATAATAATAATAATAATAATAATAATAATAATAATAATAATAATAATAATAATAATAATAATAATAATAATAATAATAATAATAATAATAATAATAATAATAATAATAATAATAATAATAATAATAATAATAATAATAATAATAATAATAATAATAATAATAATAATAATAATAATAATAATAATAATAATAATAATAATAATAATAATAATAATAATAATAATAATAATAATAATAATAATAATAATAATAATAATAATAATAATAATAATAATAATAATAATAATAATAATAATAATAATAATAATAATAATAATAATAATAATAATAATAATAATAATAATAATAATAATAATAATAATAATAATAATAATAATAATAATAATAATAATAATAATAATAATAATAATAATAATAATAATAATAATAATAATAATAATAATAATAATAATAATAATAATAATAATAATAATAATAATAATAATAATAATAATAATAATAATAATAATAATAATAATAATAATAATAATAATAATAATAATAATAATAATAATAATAATAATAATAATAATAATAATAATAAAATAATAATAATAATAATAATAATAATAATAATAATAATAATAATAATAATAATAATAATAATAATAATAATAATAATAATAATAATAATAATAATAATAATAATAATAATAATAATAATAATAATAATAATAATAATAATAATAATAATAATAATAATAATAATAATAATAATAATAATAATAATAATAATAATAATAATATAATAATAATAATAATAATAATAATAATAATAATAATAATAATAATAATAATAATAATAATGAATAATAATAATAATAATAATAATAATAATAATAATATAATAATAAATAATAATAATAATAATAATAATAATAATAATAATAATAATAATAATAATAATATAATAATAATAATAATAATAATAATAATAATAATAATAATAATAATAATAATAATAATAATAATAATAATAATAATAATAAATAATAATAATAAATAATAATAATAATAATAATAATAATAATAATAATAATAATAATAATAATAATAATAATAATAATAATAATAATAATAATAATAATAATAATAATAATAATAATAATAATAATATAATAATAATAATAATAATAATAATAATAATAATAATAATAATAATAATAATAATAATAATAATAATAATAATAATAATAATAATAATAATAATAATAATAATAATAATAATAATAATAATAATAATAATAATAATAATAAAATAATAATAATAATAATAATAATAATAATAATAATAATAATAATAATAATAATAATAATAATAATAATAATAATAATAATAATAATAATAATAATAATAATAATAATAATAATAATAATAATAATAATAATAATAATAATAATAATAATAATAATAATAATAATAATAATAATAATAATAATAATAATAATAATAATAATATAATAATAATAATAATAATAATAATAATAATAATAATAATAATAATAATAATAATAATAATAATAATAATAATAATAATAATAATAATAATAATAATAATAATAATAATAATAATAATAATAATAATAATAATAATAATAATAATAATAATAATAATAATAATAATAATAATAATAATAATAATAATAATAATAATAATAATAATAATAATAATAATAATAATAATAATAATAATAATAATAATAATAATAATAATAATAATAATAATAATAATAATAATAATAATAATAATAATAATAATAATAATAATAATAATAATAATAATAATAATAATAATAATAATAATAATAATAATAATAATAATAATAATAATAATAATAATAATAATAATAATAATAATAATAATAATAATAATAATAATAATAATAATAATAATAATAATAATAATAATAATAATAATAATAATAATAATAATAATAATAATAATAATAATAATAATAATAATAATAATATAATAATAATAATAATAATAATAATAATAATAATAATAATAATAATAATAATAATAATAATAATAATAATAATAATAATAATAATAATAATAATAATAATAATAATAATAATAATAATAATAATAATAATAATAATAATAATAATAATAATAATAATAATAATAATAATAATAATAATAATAATAATAATAATAATAATAATAATAATAATAATAATAATAATAATAATAATAATAATAATAATAATAATAATAATAATAATAATAATATAATAATAATAATAATAATAATAATATAATAATAATAATATAATAATAATAATATAATAATAATAATAATAATAATAATAATAATAATAATAATAATAATAATAATAATAATAATAATAATAATAATAATGATAATAATAATAATAATAATAATAATAATAATAATAATAATAATAATGATAATAATAATAATAATAATAATAATAATAATAATAATAATAATAATAATAATAATAATAATAATAATAATAATAATAATAATAATAATAATAATAATAATAATAATAATAATAATAATAATAATAATAATAATAATAATAATAATAATAATAATAATAATAATAATAATAATAATAATAATAATAATAATAATAATAATAATAATAATAATAATAATAATAATAATAATAATAATAATAATAATAATAATAATAATAATAATAATAATAATAATAATAATAATAATAATAATAATAATAATAATAATAATAATAATAATAATAATAATAATAATAATAATAATAATAATAATAATAATAATAATAATAATAATAATAATAATAATAATAATAATAATAATAATAATAATAATAATAATAATAATAATAATAATAATAATAATAATAATAATAATAATAATAATAATAATAATAATAATAATAATAATAATAATAATAATAATAATAATAATAATAATAATAATAATAATAATAATAATAATAATAATAATAATAATAATAATAATAATAATAATAATAATAATAATAATAATAATAATAATAATAATAATAATAATAATAATAATAATAATAATAATAATAATAATAATAATAATAATAATAATAATAATAATAATAATAATAATAATAATAATAATAATAATAATAATAATAATAATAATAATAATAATAATAATAATAATAATAATAATAATAATAATAATAATAATAATAATAATAATAATAATAATAATAATAATAATAATAATAATAATAATAATAATAATAATAATAATAATAATAATAATAATAATAATAATAATAATAATAATAATAATAATAATAATAATAATAATAATAATAATAATAATAATAATAATAATAATAATAATAATAATAATAATAATAATAATAATAATAATGATAATAATAATAATAATAATAATAATAATAATAATAATAATAATAATAATAATAATAATAATAATAATAATAATAATAATAATAATAATAATAATAATAATAATAATAATAATAATAATAATAATGATAATAATAATAATAATAATAATAATAATAATAATAATAATAATAATAATAATAATAATAATAATAATAATAATAATAATAATAATAATAATAATAATAATAATAATAATAATAATAATAATAATAATAATAATAATAATAATAATAATAATAATAATAATAATAATAATAATAATAATAATAATAATAATAATAATAATAATAATAATAATAATAATAATAATAATAATAATAATAATAATAATAATAATAATAATAATAATAATAATAATAATAATAATAATAATAATAATAATAATAATAATAATAATAATAATAATAATAATAATAACGCCCGCGGTGCATGTTGTGCGGCCAGCGGGGGTCTTATTTACCCCGTGGCGCATCGTGGGCAATGTAGGCTGGCCTCCCATCTGCTGGCCTACCAATCGCACAACAAACTTTACGTTGGGTTAACTCCCCAACGTAAAGTAAAACTGAGTTCAAGACAATACTGAACCAGGAAGTGCTCCCCACAATCTGCCCTTCTCGGATGAGGGCAACCCACTAGCTGGGCGGAGTACCGAGATTCCGAACGATGACGACCTTGGCGAACAACGGACTGCATTTAGGTGGACGGAGGAATTACGAGCCGATCTCTTGATGTGCTATAATAACAGTGAACCGGAGCGGAGAGGCTACATGGCGAGGATGAAAGCTCTCTGGAGCAATATGCATCCTAACTACAGCCATCTGTCACAACAACATCTCCGAGACTATACCTCTCATCTCCGGCGAACACGGAGATCACTGTTAATGAACAGACGATTATCTCATCGTCTGTCTTTTCCAGCACAGTTACATCAAGAGAGACGCCGTTCTTCTGAAGACGCTGACAATGATTTTGAAAGACGACAAGTCTGTATCTCAAAGACGATACACTACCCAAAACAGCTACTTGACACGGAGAACCGAGAACTATCTGCCCGGATTCAGGAAGACTCTATTTTGCTCACCATCAATCAAGCTGTCTATGATGCTGCTTCCTCACTCTTACCTCCAGCGAGGAGAAATATTTCTTCTCCTGAGGCAAAGATGAGAGGGCGCATTGGGCAGCTGTCACTGAAGATTGATGATCTCCGGAAACATGTCTCCCGCATTCAGTGTGTGATTGAGTATGTAAATGCACGTAAAGCATTTACATCTAAAGTCCGCCGCATTGCGGCTGGACTACGCTATCAGCATCACACACTGAATAAGGAGAATCTTCTTAATATCAAAGAAGGTTCCCTTAATAGGTTGCGGGCTCTAGTGACTGCTAAAAAGTCACTAGAGAAAAAGCTGAAGCGGCTTACCGATAACTCTTCGTTTCGGTCAAGTCCTTCACGCTTTCTGACACCTAAGACATCTGTTTCTGGCGATTCCCCATCCATCGAGCAAGTAGAAGCTTTCTGGTCCGAGTTGTATGGTGATCAACCGAACGTGAATCGTGACACTCCAGCTCTCAACGACTTCGAAGCATTTTGTCGACAACATCGCAACGACAATGCTGATGAAGAGAGCCCCGAAGTTAGCGTGGAAGAAGTTCGTTCAGCTCTGAACAATGGTAAGAACTGGGCTGCTCCGGGTCAAGATGGCATTAACCTGTTTTGGTGGAAGAAATTAACTTCTACCCATAGTCATCTGGCCTGGATTTTTACAGCGTTCATCAGAGCTAATGAACCAATTCCATGCTGGCTTGTAGAAGGGCGAACCGTGCTCATCCCAAAGAAAGGAGACTTGTCTGACCCGAAAAACTACAGGCCTATCACCTGTTTGAATGCGGTTTATAAGATTTTCACCAAAATCTTGAATAATCGCATTCAGCAGGAGATAGACCCTGTATGGCAGCAGATATACGAACAACGTGGCAGTAAAAGAGGCCTGTCAGGTTGCAAAGAGAATCTGTTAGTGGATCGTTGTGTCATTCAAGACGCGATCTGCTATCAGCGCAACCTGTCAATGGCCTGGATTAACTACCGCAAGGCATTTGACTCAACATCTCATGAGCTTATTCTCTTTTTGCTTAAATGCCTTGGGGTCAATCACGATACAGTGGGATGCATTCGGCGTACGATGCAGCTTTGGCGAACACGGTTCCACATTTCATGTGGCAACGACAAACGTGTAACCGAAGCTGTACAGTACAAACGAGGAGTCTTTCAGGAAGATTCTCTGAGCCCTCTGCTGTTTTGTATCTCACTGCTGCCAATATCTGTTGCACTACGCCGCACCCGTGGATACTCAGTGGGTCCACCAAATGATCGAAAGTATTCGATCACCCACTTACTCTACATGGATGATCTGAAGGTGTATGCTTCTGATGAGGAACACCTTCAGACAGCCTTGCATATCGTAGGGGAGTATACCCGGGATGTTGGCATGGCTTTTGGGTTGGACAAGTGCGCGGTCGTTAATCTGGTGAAGGGTAAGTGTTCTGATGTGCGTGAGGATATCGAGTTAGTAGATGGGAGCGTCATTGACCATCTTGACGCCGGAGAGTCGTACAAATATCTAGGGATTGACGGGAGTCCTATGCAGGACGCCTCGAAAATCAAAACGACTCTCTGCAGCGAGTATGTGCGGAGACTCCGGAAAATCTGGTCATCAGAACTTTCCGGGAAAAACAAAGTCTCTGCAACAAACATGCTTGCTGTCCCGGTACTCCTCTACTCTTTCGGTGTTCTTAAATGGGCCCGAAAAGAGCTCAGAGATCTCGATATCAAGACACGCAAAGTCATGAACATGAATCGGAGCATGCACCCTAAATCCTCAATCACCAGATTATACCTTTCCCGGCACATCGGAGGGAGAGGTTTACAGAGCTTGGAGTGTCTACACGATCGTTTGGTTTTGGGTATAACATACGAGGTTGTCAATTTCACTGCAGATGAAAACGACTTCCTTATGCAAATTGTTCATAGTCATGAAAATAGGCATAGGGGAGCGTTTTTATATAAGGCAGCAATGTACGCGGCAAAATCCCTCGGTCTTGGAAGAGTAAACCCTCTTATCGAACTCCCTAAGGAGGAATTTAAGAGGGTCATCAGCAATGCTGAGCAACAAAAACTGCTCAGCACACATATGGACAAGTCCATGCACAGCGTGTTCTTTAAACACGTGCGTGAACATGGCTTGTCCGAGCAGCTGACGTTTTCCTTCCTTAGGTCAGCTGGCCTGATGTCCGAGACCGAAGGATATATTTTTGCCTGCCAAGATGGTGTATTCAATACTCTTGAATACCGTGCTAAGGTGCTCCAGATGCAGCTACCCGACACTTTGTGTAGGGTGTGTAAACAACATCCTGAGACGCTTATGCATCTATTGTCAGCATGTCCTGTGCTGGCAAGAAATGCATATGTCCAGCGTCACAATGCTGCTCTGCGAGTACTTTATTACCACCTAAGACATACTCACGGTATCGATAAAACACCAGTGCTGCCTTATCTGCCAGGAGATATTCCGCAAGTTGTTGAGAATGCCCGTTGCCGTATTTATTGGAACGTGCCATTCGCAACAACGCGGAAAATCGATCACAATAAACCTGATATTGTGCTCTTTGATAAAACCGCTCGTGACATTTATGTCATCGAGTTCTCAGCACCTGCTGAGTATAACATCACGGTTAAAGAAGAGCACAAACACGAAATATATCAGGATCTCCTGTTTGAAATTGGCAAACTCTACCCAGGTTACCGTGTAAAGCTTGTCGTACGTATTGTTGGCGTCCTAGGAGGGATGAAACAGACTTTTGTGTCTGCACTGGCTAAAATCCCAACTTGTTCTCCGCAAGTTGAGTTTTTGGCATCGCGGATGCAAAAGGCTGTTATTCTCGGATCCCTCCGTCTCCTAAGGCAACGAAACTTGGCCTGCTGCTCATGCTGATCATCTTGTTAATGAAGCATCGCAGTAGTAATGATTTGGCGCTCAGGTGAGGCCCTCGGTAAAGTCGGACTACCGGGGATACCCCCCTGAGCATTTAACTAAAAAAAATAATAATAATAATAATAATAATAATAATAATAATAATAATAATAATAATAATAATAATAATAATCATAATCATAATCATAATAATTAATTAATTAATTGAAAAATAAAAAATAATAATAATAATAATAATAATAATAATAATAATAATAATAATAATAATAATCATAATCATAATCATAATCATAATAATTAATTAATTAATTAAAAAATAAAAAATAATAATAATAATAATAATAATCATAATCATAATCATAATAATTAATTAATTAATTAAAAAATAAACAATAATAAATATCTATTTTCAAAAAGGATCGTGATGGAGAACGCCTTCAACGTTAAAGATATTATTCTAAATTTCATCTATATACATGAACCATGCCTTTGAAATTTTATGATTAAAAAAATTAGTTATTTTTGTGTTCTAAAAGTTTACCGATAATATCTAATTACTCATAAGTTTATTATATTATAAATACTTAAGGTTTCGTTACCTTCTATTTAAGATACATATGATATTATTTTGAAAATGCACATATGTACAGGTTTCGAAAATTAAAATAGTTTATTAATTAATATGATAATTATAGTATGCATTATTAGATTAAATCATATTTTTTATAAGATTCTTACTATTCTGAATAAGTTTAAGACTTGATCAATAATTTATTGATTGCGATTTAAATTATTTATATTCGTTAAAAAAATAACGCAACATTATTTATTGTAATAATTATTTTACTAATAAAATATAAAAATTTACTATAATGTAAAATTGAGCGTTAAAAAAATTAATATTTGTCAATCAATAAGACATTTTTAATACATTTCATAAATATCCGACATCCAGTCTTCATCCATTGTTTCGAGGCTTGATCCGAGCACGATTTTTGGTTTTCTAAGGCTGGGTCCAGATCTGATTCGTACGTTTCTGGAGGCTCGACCCAAGCCTGGTTCTTTTTTTCCGAGGCTTGGCTCAAGCCTTGATTTTTGGTTTCTCGAGGCTCGGTACATGGTACTCATCCAAGGCTTCAACCAAGGCTCACCCAACAGTGCGACCCAGGCTCGTGCTAGGGCTTGGCAGCATTGGCTGACGACTGGCCGAGGTCTGGTCCAAGCCTTGTCCAATGGTTCCTTCCTACCAGGGGCTTTAGAGCTCATGGAATTTATACTCATTCAATGAGTCTTATTCATATATTTTTTAAAATTTTACTTCTTGAACAACTCACAGTATACTTGACTACAGAAAACAAAAAACTTATAATTTCCAACAAAAAGTTTATTAAAAGTTAAAGAGTAGCATCATGACCTTTACAATAATCGATTTTCATTTTGTTTAAAGGAGTTTTAACTGACCGTGGTGAAAATTCAACCGTGAAACCCGCATGACCTAAAATCAGTAACTCAGAATACGGAAATGATGAGACATGTGATGATGTTATCACTGTAATTATTCTTTAATTATTATAAGTAATGATAAAAAAAAGTATATACATATTATCTATTGTATATATACATAAATAAATTGTATTAAACATTAATTTATCGGAAATTATGAAAACTTTGCTTTAAATATTTTAAATTCTTTCTATAACAGTAAATATAAAAGAAGACCTTGAGGTCTATGAATGTTAATACTAATTTTTTAGAAGTAAATCAAATTCAGTACGTTGGCCTCTATGAGCATTATACAAAGAACATTGCCGCGGTAATTGTAATCATTAAAATTCGACTGCCTCAGTTTTTTTTTTTAAATACACGCACTTATTATTCATCTAAAGCCCTGATGACAGCAATAATATTATAACTACAAATACAATGAGTCGACTAATTCAAGAGCATCTCCGCCCCTCCTTTATTGATAATTTGAAAATAAGAGTGGGAGATAGGAATGTTTGCAACATATAAAGAACTCGTAAACGTTAAGAAGATGTGATTTTTTGTTTGTCGACCAGCAAGTAAATAAATTAAGCCAAGGGAAGAAATGGCTTGCATATTATTGATTATAATCGGAATTATATCACAAACTTTTGCAATAGATTATAATAACCGTAAGTATTATACCATTTTTTGTTCTACATGTATTTTTTTGTAAATTGAATTATTTTTATAATTAGTAATTTTATTACGTCATATAATTCAAAACAAACATTAAAAATTTGTATAAAACGCTCCGAGTCAAAAAATTTTTATAGTTTTTCTCCTTCACCAATAAATTCAAATTCTTTTTCTCCTCAAACTACAAGAATTAATCTCAATTACTTCTTGTCTATAAATTTTTATCGTAATTTATCCTCTAATCCGACCATAACAATTTTCGCTTTATTTATTTCTCTCCGCAGATCAGTCTAATTTCTTCATTTGATTTTTTTCCCATATTGACTTAGGATTCAACTTGTTCTCAAGATTCTTACTCTTTAAACTTATTTTATCCTTACAAAAATTTATTCCATTTTCTTCTTACGTACGGATTTAAAAATTATTTTCTTCTTGTAGATTTGAACGGTGTTTCTGAAGATTTTATTTTAAAATACTCAAAATCTAATCAAATAATATATCAGGTAACTTGCAAGCTTGATTTGAATCCATTTATCAATTTAAAGGCTGCACGGAGAAAAAAATCTGATAAAATTTGTTATTTTCAAATAAAAATTACTACTTTGCCGAGTCGAACTAGAAACGGTCCAATAATATAAAAATTTTTTTTTAAATCAGTAAAAATTATAATCGCTTAATCCTATAAATTACTAAATTACACGGAGAAAACGAGTCTCGAAAATATAGTAATAATTACAATATTTTAGTAAAATTTACTAACAGAAATGAATAAATACATTTTATTTTGTAATTATTCCAAAACGTTTAGTAAAATTTACAGTTCAGTAATTATTACAATATGCAGATTTTAAAAATTCCTATACGTAATAGATTTTTTACTATCATGATTGAATTTTTTTTAAACAGAGTTGTAAATTTTATTACATTAATTTTTAATAAATACAATACAACGGAAAGTATATTTTACAAAGCAATATAGTAAATATTACATTTCTGAGATTTGATAAATTATTGAACGGAACATAAATTTTGCTATTCATGAAATAAAATTTACTACGTGTATTATGAATTTTATTATGCGCATAAGAAATACTACTACATAGTATACAAAAATTACTAAACGTTTAGTAATTTTGTACTATGTTGAAACCATATCGTTGTAACCCGGCGTGCGCTCCACTCAGTTCTGCCCAAACGGCTTTGGAATAGTGTGTACTGTTAACCTGTCTTCAGGAAGCATAACCTATAAAATTGTATAGTGATTATTTGAGTGAAGGTGAAATATATATGCATGTGCTTGTGATTAAGAAAAGTGAAAATGGAACTGCCGGTTATAGACGCTCCTTTGGAATCTAACAGCATGTTAATATTTATTATATTATTATATATAATCATAATTAATGTCTTTTCCTACTAATACACAACATATTGTACTATGACAATAACTTTTTAAATTAAATGTTTTGTTATAACAATAATAGCAAATTGAATCATTTATTTATCCTTTATAGACTCACTGAATTTTTTATGATGAATAATTTTTAAATTAGATAAATAGTTATAAATCTAGTTAACACTAAATTGTCAACTAGTGTACAGTCAACTATGCTCGAATCAATGATTTCAAATTAATTAATTATACTTTAAAAATGTAATTGTTTATAAATCTTTATAATACTCACATATATATATTTGTTTATAAGTATGAAAAGATTCATGTATTAAGATAAAAAAATGCATTATGCATTTATTAATAATTCGTATAAATATATTATTTTTTACAATCAGTTAATTTTAATTCTTACTTTTCAAATTACGGAAGCTTATTGTAATTATTAATTGCAATTATTCCTAAGCAGGTTTTGTACTATTCCATATTTGCGATGTATATTTTACTAAAGAATATAGTAAATATTCCAATATTCGTACTTTAAAAATTACTAAACGATTTACA
The DNA here is from genome assembly GCF_026212275.2 of Microplitis demolitor. NCBI lineage: Eukaryota > Metazoa > Arthropoda > Insecta > Hymenoptera > Braconidae > Microplitis > Microplitis demolitor. The sequence goes on from NC_068551.1 coordinate 10,781,333, forward strand.
ATTATTACTAATGAGGTTTTATACTATTTCATATTTGAGATGTATATTTTACTAAGCAGTATAGTAAATATTCCTTTATCCGTATTGTTAAAATTACTAACCACGATAAGTAAAATATACTAATGTGATTAATAATATTTCCTATATTTTCAATAGCGGTTCAACATTACAATCTAAATATAGTAATTTTTACCCATATTTTTTAGTAAAAATTACCTTATTTTTTTCTCCGTGTATAAGTAAAATTACTTTGAGCTATAGAGTACAAAACACAAGCATTCCAAAAAATTTACTATTTGATTTAGTGAAATATCTATTTTAGAATAAAACTTTCACTGAGACTACTTTTGAATTTTTAATAATCCAGATTGTAAAAATTGTCTCCTTAAGTGTAATAATGATTTTTTTTTTTTCCAATGACATGTATATTTAGCGGTTAAGGGTAAAAATTAAATAAATTATTAAAGCCAGTTAATTATGTTAAATAAATGTTTTTATTTAACGAACGAGTTTAACACAGTAAAATTGAAAATACAATAGAAATGCTTAGATGCGTGTATGCAGTCCAGCGGTATAACTTATTGTGTCTCTACGAATGAGGTAAAGACGGAAACCAGAAAAATCGATGTTCGGCTTAGATTGCCGAAATTAATCGATCGCATATCAGTGTAGCAACGATACAGAACTCTCTTTGTTTTTTTTTTTTTAAGTTTAATACACGATAATTAAAGTAATGGAATATTTATAAATGATATGAATAAATAAGTAAGTAAATGAATGAGTATAATATAGTGGTGAACTCTTACTTCCCGTTAAGAAAATCGATGATTTTCAAAAATTTCGGGAAGTTATTCGTTTCACCCCGATTTTTAAAAATCGGGTTTTCATCATATGTTGACGTTTGAAAGTGCGAGGATGTTATTCAGACATTTTCAGAGCGATATCTGTATGGGTATATGCGTGTATGTATGTGCGTGTGCGTGTGCGCGACACGCCGTGTGTGGATGTGAACCTCTCATATGTCTTTAATGAATGAACCGATTTAGATGGTTCTTGCAGGATTCGAAAGATTTCTTCTGAACTTAGATTTTCTAAGTTTTTAAAAATTTTAGATTATTTAGTTAAATAGACTCTGAGATATTTAAGAAATACGAAAAAAAAAAAAAATATTTTTTTTTCGTTCTTTTTTGGCTATTTTGAAAAATGTCGGATCGATCAATTCCAGAATCTAATCAGCTCTAGAACTCGAGAAAAGCATTCGATTGCTGCCAAGAACGTCTCAATCAGATAATCCATTCGAGAGATATTGTTGACGGAATAATAAATATAAAATCTATATCTGATTTTTTCATTGAATAACATGATAATTACTGAACAACATAACTCAAAACTAATATGTTCTTCTTTATGTAAGTCATTGGAAGTGACTGCTTAAAAATCATCATGTTCGCTCGTACCACGATATACTTACACGATATAGATACAACGTATCACGTAAACTTATTTTTGAGCTAATTATTGAACATAATTGTGAATAAATATGTAGAAAACGCTTATTTTTTGCACGACTCATGATGCGAAGCATCAGAGAGTGCTTTACGATCGAAAAATTTTTTTTGCCTCACTTCAGCAACTATTTCAATTATTATACCTTTGTTGATTCACGGAATTAAGATAAGTTGCACACCATTTTGAAGATAATTTAATAGAGATTAATTCCATACTTTTCAAAAATTTATTTAGTTCAATAAAAAACGAAAAAATATCAAAATAGTTTAAAAAAATTTCCTGTCCGTCAAGTATGAATCCCGTATACAGGATAACTTGCGAAATAATCCAGTGATTGAATCAAATTTTTTTTTTTTTAATTTTTTGAAAGATTTGTAGATCCCCTATTGAAAATGGCTAGGTAACTTAGTGTCGTTTCATTGCAATTGATAATAGAATAAAAAGGCTGTATAACTATACATACATATATATATATATATATATCTATGTAAAATTAACATGAATGGTGATATATCTATGGGGCATTCCACGCCAAATCGGACAGTTTTAAGAATTTTAATTTTTAATTTTCGTCATTTTTTTATATTTTGCTGTAGTCATCAAAAAACTCATCCTTCTAAATTTTGAGATTTTTTTTATTATTGGTTTAAAAGATATGGAATTTTCAAAAAAACCGCTCTTTTCATGGTTTCTTGCTTATAACTTTTTGAAAATCTGATTAAATAAAAAAACTCAAAGTATAAAAAAGTTTCGTTTTTCTATGTTCTTTTAGAAAAGAAATATAAATAATTTTTTGGAAAAATTTTTCTGCGTTATTTTTGAATTTTAAAACTTTATAGTCGTTTTCGGAAAATCATGCATATTTTGATTTTCCTGAAAACTCGTGACAACAAAGTACTATCTATTCCACAACTTTCCAGGTGGTTCCGGTCGTGGGACCTTCGTGGCTACTATTTTTTTTGAATTTTGAAAATTTAAAAAAATTTTTTTTTCCTATTAAAAATCATTAATTGCTATTTTTGTCATTTTATATTATTTTTCACATTATTTTTTAGTATTTTCTCACAATTCAACGGAATCAAGAGTTTTTCAAATAACTCGTTAAATTTGTTTACTTTTAGAAACGTATTTTTTAGCAAACAAAATTTAGAAAAAAAAAAGTAAAAAAATTTAACAAGCTATTCGATTGTGTAGAACTGTGAGAAAATACTGAAAAATGATGTAAAAAGTAATATATAATGACAAAAATAGCAATTCATGATTTTTAACAATTTTTATTATGTAAGAAAAACAAGTGCACAGTGTCAAAAATCGGTGCGGACAATAATTTATAGCGAAAAAAAAAGTTTTTTAATTTTCAAAAATCAAAAAAAAAATAGTAGCCACGGAGGTCACACGACCGGAACCGCCTGAAAAGTTGTGGAATAGATAGTACTCTAGTAGTAGTTTAAAACTCAAAAATAACGCAGAAAAATTTTCCAAAAAATTTTTTGTAATTTTTTTTTCTGAACGAACATGGAAAAACGGAACTTTTTCATTCTTTGAGTTTTTTTATTTAAACAGATTTTCAAAAAGTTATAAGCAAAAAACCATGAAAAGAGCGGTTCTTTTGAAAATTTTATACCTTTTAAACCAATGATAAAAAAAATCTCAAAATTTAGGAAGATGAGTTTTTTGATGATTACTGAAAAATATCAAAAAATGAAGAAAATTAAAAATTAAAATTCTTGAAACCGTCCGATTTGGCATGGAATGCCCCCTATACATTATACGTACATTTATTCCACCAGGGGCGCTTGCACATTACAGTCTTAGTACAGCTGTTTTTTTTTGTGTTACTGCTAATTGGTAAACCTGAATTTTTTTAACTCAATTCTTTTCTTTTATTTGTTTTTATTTTCATATACGTTTTTTGTTATTAATCGAGATATTTTGAGAAAATTATTTTATTATTATAAAAAATTACGAATATAATCATCCCAGTTAACACAAGACCTTGTTTTGACGTCATACGTAGGTCATAGAAATGTCACGGCATCTTACGTAAATTTGATGTCAATCTGACGTTCTACATGACTTTAATTTGATGTAAAAACTTGAAATCATATTGATGTAATCATGACTATTGCATGACGTCACAGATATGACTTATGTGTTACGCACGCTTGACATCAGATTGATGTAAGCATGACTCTTGTATGACGTCACAGTTATGACTTATGTATTACGAACGCTTGACATTAAATTTTCATCACATCGTTACGTAGTCATAAAGTCATTATTGTATATCATAATGACGTAATTTGAAAATCATACATTTATGCCAGTAACAAAGTCACGGTTAAGTGATAAGTCAGTATTTTATGCAATGCTGATGTAATTTCTGAGTCATAGTGTTGTTATCATCTATTTATTAAAATAAAGCAATCATAAAATGAATTTTCAAAAATGTGTAAATGAGGATGGAAAAGAAAATGTGACGACAGTTTAAACTTTTTTGATATCAAGATCATAAAGTGTAGTATTGCAATTTTTCAATCGATTGAATTTCATAAAATTTTGTGAAATTATTTAATGTTTCAAAGTTTGATATAAGATTTTTTAAATTTCACATCACAACAGAAAATTAAAAAATTTGAAGAAACTTAATAAATTTTTATATAATTTTTTATAATTATTATCGAGGCCAACCAATATTGTTTTTATAAAATTTTATGTAACTTTACGGAGTTTTTTTAAATTTTGTAGAAATCGATTACGAAAACTTATAAACTCTGTCTTTACCGGCATTTTACTCTAAATACATCAATTCAGACTTGAACTCTTGTGATGTGGACCAGTGATCAACGTTCAGGACTACCAGCCAAGAGGAGCCGTGTTCGAACCCAGCAGACGCCCAGGATTTTTTCATCATCTACTACTATCAATTCGTGTTTCTGAATTTGTAATGCGTTCGCGCGGTAATAATCAAATCAAAAAGTCGGTATTTAATTTTTTTTTTTTTTTTTTTTCAAAAATATTTTTTCCGGATTGATGATTTTGACATCACCCATATGTCATACTGACGTCATGGAATGTCACACAGACATCACATTTACGTCATGTATACGTCATTAGTTCTACATCATAATCGTACGTAAAAAAGTGTGAAATAATGAGTCACACCTGACTCATTCGTGACTTATATCTTACGAAAATTATGACAGCGTAACATCACTCTGACGTCAAATTTACGTCAATTTGTTTACTGGGTAAAAGAAAAAAAAAACAACAACAAATTTTAATGACAGAAAATTGTATATATTTTAAATATGTCTGTGCTTCTCGCCATTTTTTTATTATTATTTTATTATTTCATAATAAATGAGCATTATGAGTCGTGCACTTTTGGATTTTCCAATTTTTATTATTTTGGATTCTAAATTTTTCAATTTTAATATAATACGTAAACCTCTTGAGCTAGAAAAGCTCATAAAAAAAGGGAAACAATGGTATTTTCGAGCTCGAAAATATATTTATACTAATGTTTTCGAGACTTAGAGCTCGAAAACAGCGGGAAGTTCCAGGGCTAGCCCGCAGGGCTAACCGATGACCAGATTTTTTTTTTCGTCATTCTCAATTATCTTCGGGTCTACTAGATCAAATGATCTGAAATTTTCAGGAAAGTTGACGGCCAACAACCTCTTTTGATTGCCGCAAGAACGATTTGAATTGGTTAATTAGTTTAAAAGTTATGGAAGGCTTACACACACGCACACACGCACACACACACACACACACACAGCCATTCGGACATCATTCTGAAAATAGTCAGAATAGCTTCCTAGAACCTCAAAACGTTAACATTTGATAAAAACTTGATTTTCGAAAATCGGGATGAAAACAATAACTACCCAAATTTTTGAAAATGTACAAATGCTCTTAGCGGGAAGTTAAAAACTTTTTTTTTCGTATTTCTTGAATATCTCAGAGACTATTTGACTAAATAATCTAAAATTTTCTGAAAATCTAATTGTAGAACGAATCTTTCAAATGCCGCAAGAACCATCTAAATCGGTTTATTCATTAAAAAGATATGAGAGGTTTACATTCACACAACGCACACACATACAGGCATCGCTCTGAAAATATCAGAATAGTATCCTAGCACCTTTGAAAATCGACATATGATGAAAACCCGATTTTTGAAAATTGGGGTGGAACCAATTACTTCCCGAATATTTTGAAAATCGTCGATTTTAACGTCAGGAAGTTGAAAAAATGCTATCTGGCAGCCGGAATGGAACCTAGATTTTCCGAAAATTTTCAGCACCTCCCTGACTTTCCGGTAGCTCGCGTTTCCCTCGCGGTTTCGGAATCGCTATGAAATTATGGTGAAATTACGGTGAGATTATAGTAAAAACATTATGAGACCATAATAAAATTAAGGTGAAATCACCGTAAATTAGTGCCATTCGGTTACTGGTAGTTTTATGGTTATCTTACAGTGGTTCGATAGTGGTTTCACAGTTATCTTATTATGTTATCGCAGTCGTTTCATAGTTATTTTAAAGCAGTTTTATCATCGATTTATAATAATTTTATATTTATCTCACAGTGGTATTGCTGTGAGTCAAAAGTGGTACCACAGTGAATTTTTGGTGGTACCACAGTGAATATACAGTGAATTTTTGGTAAATTCACAGTAAATATACAGTAAATTATCTGTGAATTCATAGTGAATATACAGTGGATTCCCTGTGAATTTCTTATTATTTTATTTGCGAATTTTGAAACTGAAAATGATTATAATAATAATAATGATTATGAAATATGAATTACTTTATTATAATTGAAAATTATTTTGACCTTTTTTTTTTACCGCGAGGGAGTAGCTTTAACAAGCTACCGCGTGTCAAATGATAACACAAGTGTTTGGTTAAAAAATCAACACAATCAATTAATTATTTTGACTTAAATTAAATGTTTATTTAACATACGTCTAGTATTAAATTTAACTCAATAAATATGATAAAGTTACATTTTATGAGTATTGGAGAATGAAAAGTTGACTTACACATTTAAAATATTGATTTAACATACATTATTCCTTAAATATTATCATAGAAAATCTGAAAATTGTATTTCCTGAAAATAATAATAACATTAATAATAATAGAGGTCATGATGATAAAAATAACGGAAAGCCCTGATTAAGAAATATAATTTGGAATGATTTGAGATTACGTAACTCTTAATCAGTTTGAATCATTCTAAATTATCTGATTTATTCTTTTGCTTTCGAGTATAAATTTCGAAACGAATCATTTTAAATCATTGTGAATTAAAAAATAACGAAAGATTATTTTATGATTTGAAATGATTTAAACTCTCGAATCATTTCAATTTAAATTGAATTAGAAAATAATATTGCAATTTCTGGTTCCACGGACAATTCAAGAATTCAGAATTGTTTGAAATCATTTGAACGCTCGAATGATTTCAAATTAAATGGAATCAGAAAATAATATTGCCATTATTTTGAATTACCTCAAATTATACACTGAGAAAAAATTTCTCTTATAAAGGGGTATCTGCTACCTTGGTCGACCTTTTTTTAACGGTGCCACTGGAAGTATTAAACGGTCTTCCAGAACCGAATCTTAATGTTCAGGGTCGTTGTAAATTTATTTGTAAGAGAAGGAACAGGACGGATAATTTATAATTAGTTAACACTTTATTTAAAATGACAATTTTAACCTTTTATTTATTTTATAAACCTTTTTAAACTCATACCTTTTACTTAAACCTTACAATCTTAATAAACCTTATACCGTAATGAACCTTATGACTTTGTACGATTTTTGTCAACTACCTTTGATTATCACACATACACTCACTCTTACTTAATTAATTCACGCGGTTCCCTGAACCCTCTACATGATCATAAAACCTTAATATTTCTTACCCTAATTTTTCATTATTACTCTTTTACACTCACACATTCTTATAACCATTTTCCTTTTTTTTACATTAACCAATATTAAAATACTTTAATCTAATATACCATTTTAAAAACACTTAATATGCGTGATTATTTACAACCGCTGACGTTTGCCTTTATCACAATCAATTGATAAATTTATTTAAGCCGATTTTACACTCTAACGTTTCATCGCCACTATCACAATATTCAAAACTTGAACATTAATTCTCATGTTCACTTCCCGGCACATTTACTATGAATAAATCAATTTTATTTCTTTTAAGTATATTTAATCAATTAATTTATTATTAAAATTACTCTAATATTAATGATTAGATTATTGACTAGATTAAGAATAATTTTCCGGCACGTGGTCTCTTGAATGGCCTGGAAAATTCTACGTCGCAGTAAATCCGGCTATGTTGCCTGGATTTTTCTAGAAGCGTCAAGAACACTTGATTATTTAGCGTCTGGCTGACGAACTTATTTCCACGTTGAATATTTAATAATTAATTTATCTAGTTTGGCCTAGACGCAACGATCAATTTACGGACACCACGTACAATTTTGTATGACTATTTATTTATTAATTCTGGCCCAGGCCTAGAATTAATTTTAATAAATATCTGCGACGATTTTATTTACAGCTACAACCTGTATTTTGCCCTCGTCTCGGTTCTGTCTAGTTGGTGTATTTCTGAGTTGTCAATACTGGTCCGGGTCGTCTCGTGTTCTTTTCCTTTGTTACGTCTCGGTACTCTCGCAATTTATACTCTTGATTGTATTACTCCAATACCTGCTTATTCAGATTAATTAATACTGAGGTATTAAAGAATACCAGCCCGTATCTGGTATTCCGATAAAATAAGTTTCTGGAGTTATCACTTGGTTCCACAATGAGAAGCCAAGTCTGATCTAGGTAGTTACCTGATTTTCAGGTAGTCAACAGTCCTCTACGTTTGGATGGTAACTCGGTCCTACCGGGTCTGTGTCGTTTCTGCTGCTGTCTTGCACTTTTAATTTTACTCGGTTGTTTTCGGTCATTATCGGAAGACTACCCCTCTACTTAATCTTGATTGGGCCTAGCTTGCAAGTATTTTCAATTAGTGCGCCCGGCGACAAGTCGAAAAACCCATTCAAATGCTCGTTTGAGGTTACGGGTAGGGTAAATGACCATCAGTGAATTATTACGATTTTAGTGGATAAAATAAAACATTTTAACCTGCTACACTCTTCGGACAATTAAATTGGTAAAACTAATACTTAATTGAGACAGCTAAATTTTACTACGTCAACATAATCTATTTTGTCATTTTTAACAAGTGATTTAATGACTCTATTTAGTTGACGTTAATATTTTTGTTGCTACGATAATAAAATCATTTTGTAGTGCCAACAACCCCAAATATTAAAGCAAAATATAATTATACTAACTCTAATAAATATTACTGAGACACAAAAAAATATATTTATTTATATATATATTGAATGACCTCGAACAAATATATATATATATATGTATATATATGTCGGATGGGCAGCAGGTAGTTGAGAGGTACTCTTAGTACCATCATTAGTAACACCTTTGTTCGTAGACATTTTTATTTAGTCAACAAGATATCAGATAAATAACAAAGTAACTATCGTCACACACAAAATTACTCTCGAGGAGATTTCACAATTGATTAAAGTATTACAAATAATTCAAGTATTACAGTATGATTTAAACTAAGATCGAAGTTACACAATAGTAAATATTTACTATAGGCTAAATATTACAATAACTACACTCAAATAATTATATGGATTATAATACACGCGGTACAGCAGTATTCACTAATTTAATATACAACTCAATCGTAGAGTAAACAAAATATACGTGACAGTAAAATTAGACTTGAGAACGAATACACGGTCAGCAGGATACGAGACGCGCTCGACTCAAGCTCAAACAGCAGTGTAACTCTAATTGCCCTCTGAACTCCAAAAACTACTGTCTTTACCTGAAAGACCCAAAACGAACTCCTCCGTTCTATATTGTACTATTTTACTATCCTCTGACCGTGGCTACGTTTGGTGAACAGATGCCACTCCAAGTCTAAGCCTACCGCCATAAAAATATTTTACAACAAGCTTAAAAAATTTCCCAATCCGATTAAGTTGTAAAATATTATTGCTAAATATTGTTGCTTAAATAAAATATAAACTAAAATGTAGTTGGGACTTTCCAAAGTCTCTGGAAAAACCCAGCTATACTTTTATCTCCGACATATATATATATATATATATATTTGTTCGAGGTTAATAAATATATATTTAAACCTAATGATTATTGATTTAAAGTTATGATGCTAGGCAGCAGTAGCGGGAGTAGTTCGGTGTTCGCCACTAGATCGCGCCCACCACTTGTAGTGTCCCTGGTAAGAAAATTATTTCAGAATTATTATATTCGCAACTTGAAGCATTTATGGGACGGGTAACCCGCTGCTTTTTTGATAGTAATATAGGGGTATCCTGTATTACACTATGACTTCATGTTTAATATTAATGTTTCCCTGAACAATTTTTGTCATAGTACAAGAAAAAACAGTACGTGACAAGGAAATAAATTATTTTTCTAAATATGCAATTATTTAATTGTCAAATAAATATCCTGACATTTTAAAATAATATTTAATTATTATTAATAACTCATTCTCTAAGACTCACTAATATATTTCATTATGACTACTTTATAAGTTCTACAGATAATCATTTTCATTTTATGCTTACTACTTAACGCGTAATTATCTGTACTAAATATTTTGTAGTTTCTAATAATTTGTTTTGTTGGTAGATTATAAAATAATTAGTTAAAATAACCAAATATATGATTGGCACTGGGCAATCTAATCATTTTGTTGTCATAACTAAAATTTAGTTGTCAGAAGAAAATTTTTTTCTCACAAAACTCCGCTGGAACTAAAAATACTAAAAAATCGATTTTGAAAATTTTGTCACTTACTGTGTTTTGAAATTGGGCAGCTGAGTAATGTTAACGATCGAAAATGTAATTTCAACTAAATTAATTTGTAAGAGAGTATATACATATTGTAAATTGTAATGGGTCCACTTGCTCAATTAATTAAGTTGTGGCCTTTATTAAACAAGGGTCCATACATATGTAAAACTTAAGGTGTTTCACGACCTTTGCTCAGCCTCAGGACAGGATTTTCCCCTTACTGGGCCACGCAGTATAAAATTTAGAAGAGAGAAATTACTATTGCTTATACTTATAAGGAAAATGTTTAGGAAAATTATCAATAGGTAAATTTGATATGAATTAAATTTAAATTGACATTCATTCAAGACGAAGTCGCCTTGTAAATAATTAAATGAGAATGAACAATGTATTAAGATGGCTCATACAATGTGAGTCATCAAGAACAACTCCACTCACATCAAACTTTACAACTCCTTCCAACACTTCGACCTCCTTTCAATCCAACGTCCTCCAGATCCTCCAATCCTCCAACGATTCTCGAACAAATCCAAATCCACTCCGCAACAATCTCTAATGTTTCAATAATTTAATATAAACTGAATAAAAATAAGCTTCCCCACAACGAGGGGTTAAAGCTCTTGGCTACAAAATGGCGTATATGAATGTGCTCGACAGTGCACCCAGATCGCCGACGAAAAGTTCCCCTTCTTTCGCATCATTTTAGCATCACTCACAGCTTAAACGGTGCTTGGGAAGGGGAACTTTTCGTCCGCGATCTGGCTGCACTGGTGCTCGACGTCGTAGTGAAAATAGTAGTAATGTTGTAGTAGCGGTTCAGAAAAATCGTCTGTCGCTGATGCGTGCCAGTAACCGAGAGGCCGATCGCTCGCAACCTCGGAGCCTTATACCCCTCACTCGCAGGCTGGCCAACGTCTAAAAATCAAGAACTTCGTCGACACTCGACCCCAATGATAAGTAGGAGGTTACTTTAGCGGCCGTTGTTGTAGAAGGAAGTCACTTCAGCTTTTGGCGCGAGTCGATTTCAAATTTAAAATAAATTACAAGATTCTACCCCGTTACAAAATAAAAATTACAGTTTCGGATAGCAAATTGTAAATTTTAGTCGGTAAGTTTTACAGTTTGAAAAGTTTATTTTTCAATATTTGAAATTTCGCTTTTCGGTATCGCACTTACGCTAACACAGTGATCAGAAGTTGAATAGCGTCAGGAAGGCATCTTGCGCATAGCTCGAGTAACAAACAACTACAAACAAGTTTGAACATGTGCTTTGTACATCAGTTTTATATACAGTTCTTTATTAGACGTCATTGCGTCAAGTCATAAATTTTATGTCATTATTTAAATTATTAAATAAAAGTTTATATCGTTAAAATTGATTTTTAATTGGTGGTTTTGTGGTACTACTCATCTGCAATAGTTCATATTGCTGATTAATATGTAGGTGAAGAAGTTCAATACAAGAGGAAACTAAAAATCAAAGTCTATAAAAGGTCTTGCAAACTTATATTATAGTAAAAAAAATTTGCCTTATATTGTAGCTTTGCAACATCAAGTACACCAATATCACTATTTTTCATCATATTCGGACAATATTTATGAACCAGACATGGGATTAACTGATTCTGTCACAACTTCTATTGAAGGGTATGACTATTTATCAACACAATTAAATTCGATAAGAACTAAAAAAAAGTAACTATGCCATAGATATAAGAATTTTTATTGTATAGATTCAAGAGAGAAAAATAAATTGTACTTTATGAAAGTCTGTAAATTTTCGTCGAATGAACCTGTAAAATTTGTAGCTTACATTTCGTGTGTTAGCATTTGCCGAGTATAGATTCAAGCAAAAGAAATACTTTTTACTATATAAAACTGTAATAATACAATTTTTTTGTATCAGGAAATAGAAATTGAAGAATTTGTACATGGAAAGAAAAACATGGGAATTTTCCCATTTGGCTTAGAAGAAATTCTTATGTTGGCATAGCAAATTTTGCTTTATCAACATGAGAAATTTTACGAGGGAAAAATGAGAATATAACGATAATTTATGGAAATTTTACCCACATATTATAGGAATATCTTCCATATTACCATAAAAAGAATTTCCATGTAGACTTGTGAAAATTCCCTTTTTAACATTGCTGAAATTTCTATATTGACATGGGTATTTTTACTATGTCACCATAGAAATTTTTCCCATATTACCACAGTAATTTCTTCTATATTGGCATAGGAATTTTCCCTAAGTTGACAAGGGAAAAATTCCTCTGTTGACATAGTAAATATTCTTACGTTGGCAGAGTAAAAATACCCATGTTGACTTAGGAAAAATTTTAATGTCAACATCGAAAAAAATTCTATGTTGCGTGGCAAAAGTCCACAAGAAGCTCAAACCAACAAAATACCAAATATTTTGGTCATTACTATCATTTAGGCCTTAAAGCGATAAAATAGAGATGTCTGAAGGTTTCAAGATTTTAGAAAATAGAGTTTCAAAGTTTTCGAGAAAATATGGAGTAATTACATTGAAATTTTTTTGTAGCACCTACCAATGAACAAATGTTTTTATAAATTCAATTAATATAAACGTGTACGTTAGCAATGTTAACATAGGAATTTTCTCAATGTCTAGATAGGAATTTTTTCTCTATTGACATGAGAAAAATTCCCATGTTAACATTGGAATTTTTCCAATATTACATCGTTATTTTTTCCCTTTCGGTTTAGGGAAATTTACATCGTCGACATAGAAATAATTCCTATGTAACAAAGCAAAATTTGCTATGTGACATAGTTACAATTCACATGTTGACGTAATAAAATTTACAACGCCAACAAAGGAATTCCCCTCAGGCGAAATTGGAAAAATTTTCATTTTTTTCTGTCCGTGTAGAAAAAATTACAGCCTGAGATTGTAATTTTACAAGTAATATTAAAAATTTTAAAATCTGTTTACTGTAGAGAGCTGGACAATATCGAGTTTGAAACTGTAATATTTGTTATGCCTGGATAGAAATGTAATTTTAACAGTTTCAGAGTTGCAGTGCTTTACTACTAAACGAAACTGTAATAAATAGTCAGATATGAGTTCAATTTTTTGCACACCTCGAACGCGAAGCCGAGAGGTAGTCCTCTACTGTCGTCAAATGTCAAAGCAGGGTTGTCGTCAACTTAAATTTTTCAACTGCTCTTTTTTCTGTGTAGGGTGACAAAAAAAAACCGACTTTTTTTTGTTTTCGAGGCTCATATAAAAATTTGTTTATTTTACATGTTTTAAGAACCCTTTCCAAAAATCAGCTTGATAAAAAATTTTTAAGGGGCCGCTCGATAAATTAGGTAATTTCAAAAATGATTGAAATTCGAATTTTTTTTTCGAATTTTTTTCTTTCTCGTGGCAGCAATATCTTCTACGTGGAAAATCAAAACCATCCTGAAAATTTTAGCTCAAAATATAGATTTTAAAACATCGCTCAAGAATTCTTAGATTAAGTCATAATAGGCAACTCATACTTTGAATCAAGGTTTTTTTTTATAACTTAATTATTATCATTTCATTAAAATATAACTTTTGCATAACTGAAAATATAGTGGACAGTCTTAAATAATAAAATTGGGTAAGATTTGAATAACAAAAAAAAATCGGTCTTTTAGTTGACCCTGCGGGCCAGCCCCATAACTTCCCGCTGTTTTTCAGCTCCTTGAGCTCGAAAAAACTTTTAGATGACTTTGTTTTCAAAAAAAAAAAAAAAACGGTTTTTTACCATTTTTTCTCCAACGATATCTTTTGAACGAATTAATCGATTGAGACAGTTAAGGTGGCAATCGACGCGTTTTATTGAGTTCTACAGCCGATCAAATTTTGAAATTGATTAATAACAGTTATTTTTGAGAAATTTCGAAAATACTCAAAAAAAAAATTTTTTTTTCAATTCTTTCGACACCGGTTTCTCTTGAACGATGTAACGGGGTAGAATTAATTTAAATTTTTTAATTTAAATATCGACTTATCGCTAAGGTCACTGCTGTCGAGTTTCGGGCAGTTGAAGTTTTTTAGACGTTGGCCAGCCTGCGGGTGAGGGGTTCATTTTTTATCAGGTATAGGTCATTCCACCTACTTTATCCTTTGGCATCATCGTGAATTTCGGATCTAAGTATTGTTGAGGGACTGAAAATAAAAACTTAAGTAATAGTAAAAAAAAAAAAAAAATTAATGAAACATATTTTTCATATTATTCATGCAATATGATTAAAATTTTTTTATATTAATGTAAAATAATAAACCACCGATCATAATTGCTTGTTTATAAAAAAAAAAGTAATTTTCAAATGAAAGCGATCATAATTATTATTTATTAAATTTTAAATTGCTTTCAAAAGCATAATGTATTGTATTTTTACCGTAAAAAAAAATTATCGACAAATTTTTTGAATCGCTGGGTTTAGAAACGGGGAAATTTAATAAATTTTCAGGTTTACAGGCGGCAATGTTTATAATTTACAAGGTTTACAAACGGCTAATTTTATAAATTTCAAAGTTTAGAATTAGCTGATTTCACGTGGCTAGGTTTTTAGATTGGCTACATTTATGATTTTCCAAGCTTTAAAATTCATTTATTCTAATCCTTTTTTAACTTCCCGCTAAGAAAATTGACGATTTTCAAAAATTTCGGGAAGTTATTGTTTTCACCCCGATTTTCGAAAATCAAGTTTTCATCAGATGTCGACGTTTTGAGGTCCTAGGAAGCTATTCTGACTATTTTCAGAATGATGTCCAAGTGTGTGTATGTGTGTGTGTGTATATGTATGTGTGTGTGTGTATATGCATGTAAACTCTTTGTAACTTTTGAACTAATGAATCGATTTGTACGGTTGAGGTGGCAATCGAAAGAGCTTGTTGTCCATCAACTTTTCTGAAAATTTCAGATTATTTAATCGAATAAACTCGAAAATATTTGCGAATTACGAAAAAAAAAAAATTTTTTTTTTAGTTTTTTATTGATTTCTCAAAAACGACTTATACGATTGACTTCAAAATCTAATCAGCTTCAGTACTCAATAAAACGCGTCGATTGCCACCTCAAACATCAAAATCGGATAATTCGTTCGAGAGTTATCGCGGGAAAAAGAAATGGTGAAAAACGGTTTTTTCAAAATATTTTCGAAACGACTGACGCGATCGATTTCAAATTTTAATCAGCTCTAGAATTCAATAAACCGCGCCGATTGCCACGTCAACTATCAAAATCGATTAATTAGTTCAAAAGATATCGGCGTTGAAAAGTTAAAAAAATAACATTTTATGTTACTTTTTCCGTATAAATCATAATGTAACGTACTAAAATGTGCCTGATATCATACCAACTCATCTTTTTTATGGTTTCTTTTGATCATATAATGTCATCGAACTTGGTTTTTAGTTTAAATCATATTATCAACAAAAAAATCAATAAAACGTAGTTTTTAATATTTTTATCGGATATTTCATATTTTATTGTTTCTTACATGAGTCAAAATTTATTTAAATCTTGATTTTGATCCCCGACATTGATTTCTGCCTCAATACACTTATTTTACTGAACAAAATCAGGAACTAAATTTTAAAAACCGCTTCATTGATGATTTTCGATTCTTGAATTTTCAAACTTCAGCATAACAGGTAACTTGTTAGAGCTTGAAAAGATCGTAAAAAAACAATTGCATGTGATAGCATTTTCGAGCTCGAAGAGCTTGAAAATATCTCTACACTAATGTTTTCGAGCTCTTTGAGGTCGAAAACAGCGGGAAGTTTTGGGGCTGGCCCGCAGGGTCAACCGACGCCCAGATTTTTTTTTCAACTGTTTATATTTTCATTTGAATACATTTTCAGAATTCTCTTTTTTTAATTAAGCTATTTTACGATTAGTGTTATTTTGTTGATGTCAACTTTTCAAATTGCTCATTTTCCAGATGACTTTATTTTAGAATTTCTCTTTTTATCGTTGAATTTTTTTTTCTTTATCATATTTTACTATTAGCTGAATTTACGTTTTACAGTATTTCAATTTCGACTAATTTAAGGGCGGCATTTTTTAAATTTAGATAATTTTACAAGCATTACAATTTACAATTTTTTAAATTTAAAGTTTAGAAACAACCAAATTTACAAGTGGCGAAAAAACTCTGAGTATGAAAACCTGCCCGAATTAATGCACGCGATTGTACCTACATGCATATATACATACATACATACATACATACACTCGGGCATCATCTTGAAATTAGTCAGAATAGCTTTCTAGAACCTCAAAACGTCAAGATCTGTTAGAAATTCGATTTTCGAAAATCGGACCAAAACCAATAACTCCGAATTTTCGAAAATTTTCAATTGTCTTAGCGGGAAGTAAAAAACCTAAAAAATTAAATAAAAAAATAAAAAGTATTTAAATAACTAATTTTTTCTATATCTCGGGTTCTATTTTAATTCGTTATGATATAAATTGATGGTACAAAAATTGAGATGCTTTAATATTAATATTCAAGGGTCGCTCAAAAACGTTCAAAAGACAGCACTCGGAAGCATTCAAAATTCTTAAGCGACGTTTAATTATTTAAATTTAGGACTAAAATTTTCAGTAGATTTATCATTCTATAGATATAAACTATTGCTGCCACGAAAAAAATTAGAAAAATAAATCCAAATTCCCATCATTTTTGGAATTTTCAAAATCCGTGAACGACCTCTTAAAAATTTTTTATCGAGCTGATTTTTTGAGAGGTTTTTTAAAATATATTAAATCATCAAATTTTTATATAAGACTCGAAAACAACAAAAAAGTCGATTTTTTTGGGTCACCCTAGTATGTTTCCATGATAGATATTAAAAAATTTACTTTAAATTGTAAAGTTTATATTATTGATATTCTTATTTCATATTTTATGTTAATAAGAAACAGTCTATATTCATGGTACACATTTTCATAAACTCAAAAGTCAATATTCACTATACCGTGATAGTAATGATTACGATTAAATTCTTACCATATAGTTTTCCAAGTATTTTGTCTAACATAATTAAACAAAATTAATTTTTATAAATGCAAATAAGTTATATACTAATGAAGACAGAAATTTTGTGGATACGCCAGTACAACGACCATCCGTCTATGACAGAATTTACAATTCAAACTAACCGCATGCATTGGCTATAATTTTATTTAACTCTGACAGCGTCAGCGGAAAATGCAGTACAGTAGTACTCGGTATGTATGGCAGGTCGATGGGTGTCTCTCGAGCGATAAATACAATTATTGTGGGGTGCCAATCGCCAAGTGCATCAGTAGTCTGTTGTGTATGTAAAACACATCGAGCGGATTAAAAAAAAAACATATCGCTTCCGCTTTCTGACACTTGAATATACAACATCTAACTGTCAATTTTTCATAGAAAAAAAATCAATCCATTATAGTTAAATTTTATTACTAATTTATAAATGATGATTTTAAAAATCAATTTTGCTACTGCTCAACAGCAAATAAATAGAAGTTATTTTGCAATCAAGAATATTCGATTACACTGAATTTTCAGGGAATAACAATATCGCGAGGTCAAAGAGTACATGTATGAGCTAAAGAGGATATTTTTCAAAGGTTGGGATAACGCTCGCGCGCTTCCGATTCATGCCCGGCAAAGCATTGGCGTATTATCATGACCATGTTCCGCCTGGCTTTGACATATCTATTACGCGTTTTCGAACAGAGGTGACTTCGAATTCTATGGACAAACGGATCTACCGGGACGGGGTGAAACGCGGCTTTCCAATTAATCAGTCGAGGCGTGAAACGAGACGGCAGAGAGAGGGATAATGCCAGACCTCGAAATTGTGGTGACAGATCCGTCGTATCTGTTCGCTTTAGTGCGAGAATTTCATTTGCAAGACAGATTTGATCAAACAATTAATTATCTATCTTCAAATCTCTAGCCTTACCATCTTCAATTATAGTATAGAATAGAATGTAATCGATGAAAAAAAAAATTCATTCATTTAATAACTACAGTTGCATTTTTTTTATAGTTATTTCTTTTTTAAATTCCTCATAAAAAGCTTTATTTTATTTTGTATCAAGAATTGAATGCACGTACTTTGCTGTGGGCCAATATTTTATTGAAAATCTATGAGTTTAGTTTCTTACAACTACTCATCTATCAAATAAAAAATAAATTTACAGCTCAACTTGTTATGTATTTATTTATTATTTACTACATGTTACAGTCGCTGATGTACCGTGTGGGGTAGCATTACCAATTTCACGCATGCCAAAAGTTGTGGGAGGTCAAAATGCACTTCCACGTGAATTTCCTTGGCTAGTAAGCATCACAAGAAAAGGGGGCCACTACTGTGGAGGATCTATAATTAACTCCAAGTTTATTCTTACTGCTGCTCATTGTCTTTGCTCGTAAGTTAGTTCATAAAAATGACAACTATAAAAAACTAAACAAAGAATGCAATACTTATAAACATTTATATGGTTTATATTATCATTAAAATAAAGAGAAGATGTACGAGTTCAATCGCAAGACTGAGTTGCCTGGAAACTATGTGAGGAAAGGGATGGCGGACAATTAAAATCCTGGAGTTAAACGCACACAACCGTAGGTCGACTTTCTACCCCCTACTGGGTTGAGGGTAATGAGTTAAAACGCGTGAATCCGACTCCCGCTACAACTCTACAAACCATGATTGTGTGTGGATTACAGACCACTCGGTAGTTGCACCCACGACCACGTTAAAACGTGATATAGCGTCAAAAGGTCATCCAAATTCCAATCTGTCCCTCTTTCTTTCTGTCTCTGTCTAATTCCCTCCCTCTCCCTGCTAACTTTTACAAGCTTTTTTTATTTCATTCTCATACTTTTTCTCAATTTATATCTTGATCCAACTATTAATTTGTTTTTGTTCTCTTCCGGGTCAACGATAACATGACAGTTTTATCCTGTTTTAACGTCTCAGACGAGTTTTTACGACGCCTACAGAAATACCACTTAGTTTGTTAACTTCATCTTCTTGACGTGCCTAGATAAATCTATTTTTCAACTTTATATTTATATATATATATATATATATATATATATATATATATATATATATATATATGGGTCATTCCATGTTAAATCGACCAATGGTTGGAATCGACCCCTTTTAATTCGGACGAATTCTGGTCAGAAGTTTCCTATTACCATATGACGCATTTCTGCCAAAGGAAAAAAATTTGAAAATTTTTCTTCAAAAGTTATGAAAAATTCGAAATTTCGCGATTTTTCCAGTTTTTCAACTTTATTCTTTCAATATCTCGAAAACTATGATGGTTACAATAACGAACCAAAGCTTTTTTTGAAAGGGATACTTAAGGTTATGAAAAAAAAAAATATTCCAAAAAAAAAGTTTCAAAAAATGACAAATTTGTCAAATTTTGAATTCTTGAAATTCGTAAAAAATGACGATCGACATAAAAGTTTTGGCTCAATTTTTTTGATATAACACCTTGTACTTAATTTAAAAGATTCTGAAATTTTCAGAACTGTGTTTTTTGTTTCTGCAAAAATATGAATTTTTGAATTTTATTAAAAAAATCGGTCTGTCGGTTGACCCTGCGGGCCAGCCCCAAAATTTTCCGCCCATTTCGAGCTCCTTGAGCTTGAAAAATTGTCGTAGATACATTTTCGAGCTGTTCGAGCTCGAAAATACGTTTGTATGCATTTGTTTTCGAAAAAAAAAACATTTTTCACCATTTTTTCTCAAACGATATCTCTCGAATGAATAAACCGATTGAGATGTTTAAAGTGGCAATCGACGCGTTTTATTGCGTTCTACAACTAATCAGATTTTGAAATTGATTTATCAAGTTGTTTTTGAGAAATTTCCAAAATACTAAGAAAAATTTTTTTTTTAGATTCTATCGACAACGGTTTCTCTTGAAAGAATTAACCGATTTTAAAAGTTGAGGTGGCATTCAACGCGACTTATAAAGCTTCAGAGCTCAATTGATTTTGGAATTAACTCATCAAGAACATAAAAAAATATCCGAAAAAAACATTTTTGAAAATAGTTTATTTTTGGAATATCTCTGAACGAGGCCTACCGATCAAGCTCAATTTTTTTTTCAGCTTCAAGATATTCGCAAGCCGCATTGAATGACACCTTGACAATCAAAATCGGTTCATCGGTTCAAAAGTTATAGATATTTACATACGTACGTACATACATACATACATTCACTTGGACATCATCGTGAAATTAGTCAGGATAGCTTCCTAGAACCTCAAAACGTTAAGATCTCTTAGAAATTCGATTTTCGAAAATCGGACTGAAACCAATAACTTCCCGAATTTTTGGAAATTTGCAATTTTCTTAGCGGGAAGTTGAAAAAAATTTTTTTTTCTTGATTTTATGTTAAGTAAAGTTAAGCAATCATGTAATTGAGTAAATTTCAACAGTAAAAATTTTACTTACTGTCATAATATTGTAAATAAGACCATCATTGACGGTTATATTCTTATTTATTTGATAGATATCGAGAAATAAGAATATAACTGTCACCAATGGTCTTTTTTCACATTATTATATGAAATATAATAATTATATTTGATAGATATCAAATAAATTAGAATATAACCGTCAGTAATGGTCTTTTTCCACATTATTGTGTAAACTAGCGAAATTTTTACTGCTGAAATTCACAAAATTGATTGATTTCTCAACTTGACTTAACTAAAAATAAAAAAAAAAAAATCGGTCTGTCGGTTGACCCTGCGGGCCAGCCCCAAAACTTCCCGCTGTTTTCGACCTCAAAGAGCTCGAAATCATTAGTGTAGATATATTTTCGAGCTCTTCGAGCTCGAAAATGCTATCACATGCAATTGTTTTTTTATGATCTTTTCAAGCTCTAACAAGTTACCTGTTATGCTGAAGTTTGAAAATTTAAGAATTGAAAATCATCAATGAAGCGGTTTTTAAAATTTAGTTCCTGATTTTGTTCAGTAAAATAAGTGTATTGAGGCAGAAATCAATGTCGGGGATCAAAATCAAGATTTAAATAAATTTTGACTCATGTAAGAAACAATAAAATATGAAATATCCGATAAAACTATTAAAAAGTACGTTTTATCGATTTTTCGTTGATAATATGATTTAGACTAAAAACCAAGTTCGATGACATTATATGATCAAAAGAAACCATAAAAAAAGATGAGTTGGTATGATATCAGGCACATTTTAGTACGTTATATTATGATTTATCCGGAAAAAATAACATAAAATGTTATTTTTTTAACATTTCAACGCCGATATCTTTTGAACTAATCAATCGATTTTGATAGTTGACGTGGCAATAGGCGCGTTTCATTGAATTCTAGAGCTGATTAAAATTTGAAATCGATCGCGTCAGTCGTTTCGAAAATATTTAGAAAAAACCGTTTTTCACCATTTCTTTCTCCCGCGATAACTCTCGAACGAATTATCTGATTTTGATGTTTGAGGTGGGAATCGACGCGTTTTATTGAATACTAGAGCTGATTAGATTTTGAAGTCGATCGTATAACTCGTTTTTGAGAAATCAATAAAAAACTAAAAAAAAAATTTTTTTTTTTTTCGTAATTTGCCAATATTTTCGAGTCTATTCGATCAAATAATCTGAAATTTTCAGGAAAGTTGAAGGCCAACAAGCTCTTTCGATTGCCTCCTCAACCACCCAAATCGATTTATTAGTTCAAAAGTTACAAAGAGTTTACTTACATACACACACACACACACACACACACACACACACACACACACACACACACACACACACACACACACACACACACACACACACACACACACACACACACACACACACACACACACACACACACACACACACACACACACACACATACATACACATACTCGGACATCATTCTGAAAATAGTCAGAATAGCTTCCTAGGACCTCAAAACGTCGACATCTGATGAAAACTCGATTTTTGAAAATCGGGGTGAAAACAATAACTTCCCGAAATTTTTGAAAATCGTCGATTTTCTTAGCGGGAAGTTAAAAAAGTTATTTAATAAAGTTCGAAAATTCATATTTTTTAATAATCAAAAAATTACAGTCGATAGATATCAAATAAATAAGAACATAACCGTCAATGATGGTCTTTTTCACATTATTATGACAGTAAGTGAAATGTTTACTGCTGAAATTTACTCAATTACATGATTGCTTAACTTAACTTAACAAAAAAAAAAAAAAAAGAAATTTTGTTTTTTAAAATTCAAAAATTCGTATTTTTGCAAAAACAAAAAACACAGTTTTGAAAATTTCAGAATCTTTCAAAATAAGTACAAGGTGTTGTACGAAAAAAATTGAGTCAAAAAGTTTATGTCGATCGTCAATTTTTACGAATTTCAAGAATTCAAAATTTGACAAATTTGTCATTTTAAAAAATTTTTTTTTGGAATATCTTTTTTTCATAGTCTCATGTATCCCTTTCAAAAAAAGCTTCGAAGAAAAATTTGAATAAATTTTTTCCTTTGGCAGAATTGCGTTATATGGTAATAGGAAATATCTGACCGAAATTCGTTCAAATCAAAAGGGGTCGATTCCAACCATTAGTCGATTTGACATGGAATGACCCATATGTATATATATATATATATATATATATACATATATATATATATATATATATATATATATATATATATATATATCTGGGTGGCTCGAAAAAATCTTGATTTTTTTTTGTTCTCACCCTTCAAAAAATTTGTCTATGATAAAAAAATGCCGCAAAAGAATTTTGAATCGTAAAAATATAAAAAAGAAAACGAGTATTTTGTGTTCAATTTTTAACTTCCCGCTAAGAAAATGATTAATTTTCAAAAATTCGGGAAGTTATTGGTTTTACTCCGATTTTCGAAAATCGAATTTTCATCAGATGACGACGTTTTGAGGTCCTAGAAAGCTATTTTGACTATTTTCAAAAGGATTTTCGCGCGCGCGCGCGCGCGCGTGTGTGTGTGTGTGTGTGTGTGTGTGTGTGTGTGTGTGTGTGTGTGAGTGTGTGTGTGTATGTGTATGTGTGGATGAAAACTGTTAATATATTTTTAATGAACTGGCCGATTACAATGTTTGAGGTGGCAATCTAAAAAGTTTGTTGGCCGTCAACTTTTCTGAAAATTTCAAATCGATCGATCAAATAGACTCTAAGATATGGAAGTAAAACAAAAAAAAAAATTTTTAACTTCCCGCTTCGAAAATCAACGATTTTCAAAAATTTCGGGAAGTTATAGTTTTCACCCCGATTTTTAAATATCGAGTTTTCATCAGATGTCGACGTTTTGAGGTCCTAGGAAGCTATTCTGACTATTTTCAGAATGATGTCCGAGTGTCTGTATGTATGTATGTGAATGGTCTATAATTTTTTAACTGATGAATCGATTTGGATGTTTAAGGAGGCATTCGAAAGAGCTTGTTGGCTATCAATTTTCCTAAAAATTTTAGATTATTTGATCAAGTAGACTCGAAAATATTGGCGAATCACGAAAAAAAAAAAAAATTTTTTTTAGTTTTTTATTGATTTCTTAGAAACGAATCAAACGATCAACGCCAAAATCAATCAGCTCTAGAACACAATAAAACGCGCCGAATTCCGCCTTAACCATCTCAATCGGTTAATTTGTTCGAGAGATATCGTTGGAGAAAGAAATGGTAAAAAACGGTTTTTCCCAAATATCTTCAAGACGGCTGAATCGATCGCTTCCAAATTTTAATCAGCTCTAGAATTCAATAAAATGCGCCTTTTGCCACCTGAAACGCCAAAATCGGTTAATTAGTTCAAAAGATATCAGGGTTGAAACGTTAAGAATATAACATTCTGTGATTTTTTCCAAATCAATCAAAATGTACTGTACTATAATGTGTCTAAAATCTTACAACCTTTTCCTCTTTATGGTCTCTTTTGATCATTATATAATGCCATCAAACTTGTTCTTTAGTTGAAACCATATTATCAACGAAAAAATCGATAAAACACAGTTTTTGTTAATTTTCTCGAATATTTAATATATTATTGCTCTGACCTAAGCCAAAACTCATTTAAATCTTGATTTCGATTACTGCTCATGTGGAAACGCCGAGACTTATCCGACATGAACGTATCGGTCCGATATCTGGCTGTTCCAAGTTAGTCGTTGCATTGGCTATACAATGGTCGGTGACTGGTACAGATATCGGGAAAGTATCGGAATGATCTTCTAGCCGAGTCTCGGTGTTTAGACGGACATACAAACGGACGGAGACTCGTACTAGCATCAGACTAGTATTGAAATAGTCATTTCACCGAGTCTCGGCATTGAGTCGAACCTATGATGAGTCGAAGACTGGTACAGATATCGGAAAAATATCGGAATAATCTATTAGCCGAGCCTCGGTGTTGAGACGGGCATACAAACGGACGGCGACTAGGATAATTTAACGCAATCACATTAAAACTGAAAAATATTCGACAAAAATATAAATGTATTCGGTACAAAATATCAAACTATATTTGAATGAAAGTCTTTATATTATCGATTAAATAAAAAAATTTATTTACAAAAAGAGTCACATATTTATCTCGTTTAGATCAATGTACAAGCAATCGACTGTATATATTCATTCAATATGAGAACAAAGTACTAGAAGTATAACTAAGCTAAAACTTATCTATTGGTTCCGTAGCGTAGCGGTAAACCGTCTGACTCTCGCGTGTAGGGTGCTGGGTTCGAATCCTCCGGATACCAACCCATACAAAGTTTGGAAATCAGCCCTGTATCGGGACATTACCGGGCCAAGAATGTCGATTAATGGCTCAGCAATGGCAATTTTTATTGGCCGATAAACGGCTTATAGTCAGAATGATAACCTCGGACCATTAATGGCGCTCGACTATCGGTCGATTAATGGCAGCCATCAACCAGCCAAGCAAACGAATAAATTAAATTAAAAAAAAAATTTTTTTTTTAATTTCGTAATAGAATTCATAATCATTAACGTTTAAACTATTCGAGTAGGGTAAATGATGTGAAAAAAACTTGGTGAAAATTCTGCTGGGCTCTGGGCGCGAACTGCCGTCCTTCTGATTGCTGGGTTTGAACGCTGGCTACTGGACAACCTGCTAATGTTGAACTGATACTTTTAAATGATCTACTTATTCATTTTACTACAACTACTCGGTTTTATGAAATGTAAAGAGCAATTTAATTAATATTATCGATTATTTAAAACAAAAATAATTTTGCACTATTATTTTTATTATAATGAATAATTTTTTAAAAATAAAACTTACTAAATTTAATTGATTATTTATTAAGAACCCAATGGAATTATTTTGCTCTACCACCATTATTAAAAATGACATTTACTTTTAAAATATATGTCTTATTTTTTAATTAAATTAATTTTTATAAGTTAAGTTATAAAATTGCGGTTGTTGATTGCAAATAATAACGAATTAAAAAATGTTTTAATTGTTACTTGTAAATAATTTTAATCGGAAAATTAAAATATTTATTAATTAAGACTTAGTTTAATTAAAAAACAATTATTAATTAAATAAAACTGTAATAATTAGTTATTTGAATAATTAATAATTGATAAGTAGATTTTTTCATTTAACAAGAATCAATCATGGGCCACTAATTCACCAAATAGTGGCCCAACGTTGCAAACCGATAATCGGCCAATCATAAGTAACCATTCATTGGCCAGCCATCGGCACCATCGTATGACTGTCGTTTCCGGTACGGGAAGTCATATTCCGATATGAAGTCAGTAATACCATAACATATACATCCAAAAATTTAAATAAAAATTGACTATGCTATCTTGATGAAAAATTAATTGGCTGCTGGTAGTTAATCAGGTTTGGGCCATTACTAATTGCCAATGCTTGGCCGAGCGACTGCAGTCAGACATCGGCCAACCTACGGCATTTTTTCCATTAACGGCAACTTTGTATGGGAATATTAAAATTATTTAATTTTTCAGTAAAAACTGTGTGTGAGTATGTTAGGATGATTTGTAAAGTAGAATTGAAGTAATATAATAATATAATGTAATTGTCCCAATAATTAATAAAAAAAAAAAATAATAATAATAATAATAATAAAAATATAATCAAAAATCAAAATATACATAAGAAAAAAATATTTTTTTTTAGAGCTAATTATTGATGAACTAATAATCGAAAACAATGTCGGCTTGAAATCAGTTTCTGGACTAGAGATGATACTTGAAAGTAGTAATGGTTTGACTTGCGAAAATTCCATTAGTCTGACACTGAAAGGCAGTAACGATAAAATATCCGTTTTAAGTCTGAGGCAGATACTGAAAAACAGTATCGGTTCGATGGCTGATTATTAAATCGGACTGATACTCAAAATAGTGTCAGGCTGATTTGATCATTTTGTATACCCGTTCAATACTAGCTCTGGGTGTCAATACGATATCGGATGATGAGTCGAATTGATCACCAACCGTTCGAAAATTTCCACATGGGTGACATTGATTTCTGCCTCAATACATTTAGTTTATTGAACATAATCGGAAATCAAAATTTAAAAACCGCTTGTTCATTAATGATTTTCGATTCTTAAACTTTTAAACTTTAGCATAAAGCGTAACTTGTTAGAGTTTGAAAAGCTCATAAAAAACAATTGCATGCGATAAGATTTTCGAGCTCCTCGAGCTTGAAAACAGCGGGAAGTTTTGGGGCTGGCCCGCAGGGCCAACCGACGCCCAGATTTTTTTTTCAGTTTATTTCAAATTTTTCAGAAATGGCTCGATCGATCAATTCCAAAATCTACTCAGCTGTAGAACTCAATAAAACGCGTCGATTGCCGCCTCAGCCACCTCAATCGGCTAATTTGTTCGTAAGATATCGTGGGAGAAAGAAATGCTAAAAAACGGTTTTTTCCTAAAACAATGGCATACAACAGTATTTTCGAGCTCGAAGAGCTCAAAAATGTATTTACAACAATGTTTTCAAGCTCAAGGAGCTCAAAACTGCGGGAAGTTTTGGGGCAGACCCGCAGGGTCAACCGATCGACCGATTTTTTTTTTTTTTTTGTTACCGCAAATGTTAATACCCATGAAATAATTAATCTCCCTACAATTTTATCATAAAATATGAATTTTTAAAGGCCATTCAAAAATATAAAGAATTCAAAAAATTTCGAAATTGATGGGCATCCTCATAAAATTTGTATTTCCAAGTTACATTTTCAGATCACTCAATTTTCATGTCGTAACATATTGGCTGTAGCTAAGAAAAAATTTTTCAAAAAAAAGACACTAGATTCATTTTCATATTTTTAAGATTTTTAAAATTTTTAATCGGCATCTTGAAGTTAAATTTTTTTATTTAAACTTGGTAAGAATTTTCTTTTTACCACAGACTAACTTTTTGAAGAAAAAATTTAAAAATAAAGAATTTAACTTACCAAATTGATTGAACTTTAATATTTTAAAACTTTGTTTCAGTGGTATCGATTCAATTCCTGCGAGACAATTTCGAGTCACACTAGGGGAGTACAATTTACGAGAACCTGAGGTTCCCGCTGCTATAGTAGAAAATGTACGAAGAGTAATAGTACACCCAGAACACACGTGTGGACAATATGTGAACGATATCGCTATTCTTGAATTAGAATCACCAATAACTTGGTCAGCAAGTGTACAACCAGCGTGTTTTCCAACAGCTCAAGGAGAACCTGGTTATAGATTGTATGAAAATGAACAAGCTATTGCTGCTGGATGGGGATGGCTCGGCGAAGATAGATCAAAATGTATATATAAATATCTCTTTTTACTCAGATTTTTTTTAGAAATCTAGATATTATATTTGTCCTCATGGCCGATTTTTCAAAGAATTCTATCATAACCTATCGTAATTAGTTGAGCAGAATTCAAAAATACCATTCGTTGGAAATTCATATACATATTACGCTGTTTCATATTCGGGAACAATTTTTATTTTTTTGATGAACATTAAAAAATCGAAAAGGTGTTTTAAAATATGGCGACGATTAAAATTTGAGCTCTTAATATTGATATTTAGAGGTTGCTATTGATAATTTCCGATTTTTCATTTAGTAAAATGGTAAAAAATACATAACTTCCGAAAAAATCGAGATACAAAAAATCTCTCCTCAAACATTTTGTAGCAATTTTACTGATCTACAAAAAAGGTCCTTTATGATTTTTGCATAAATTCAAGTATTCACAAGATATCCGACGTCAAAGTTTGATAAAATTCGAAGAACTTGTTTTCGCTCGTTCTGAATTTTATACCATGTCAACTAACGAGAATTCAACAATTCTCAATACAGTTTTTTCGTAGGAAATTGAATACTCTACATAAAAAATCTCTTATCATTTTTTGATAAATCTATCTGTTCAAAAGTTATTGGAGCTTGAAGTCAAGTTAGAGTAAATTTCGAGATCTTTTTAATTTTCCGGCGAAACTATCGAACTAATCATAAAATGTCGTGAAAACTTTTTTATATACGATCTTATTTCCTACAAATTATCTCTGATAAATTTTTTTAGTTATTTTCATTTTTTAAATTTAGTTATTTTCATTTTTTAAATTTCTTTTAGTTATTTCCATTTTTATGCCGAGCTTCTAAAAAAACAGTGTTCTGACCGATTTTAAGAGCTCGGCATTAAAATGGAAATAACTAAAAGAAAATGCAGAATTTAAAAAAAATTTATCAGAGATAATTTGTAGGAAATAAAATTTTCTATAAAAAAGATTATATGACATTTTATGATTAGTCCGATAGTTTCGCCGGAAAATTAAAAAACGGAATTTACTCTAACTTGACTTCAAGCTCCAATAACTTTTGAACAGATGGATTTATCAAAAAATGATAAGAGATTTTTTTTGTAGAGCATTCAATTTCTTATAAAAAAACAATATTGAGAATTCTCGTTAGTTGACATGGTATAAAATTCAGAACGAGCAAAAACAAGATCTTCGAATTTTATCAAACTTTGATGTCGGATATCTTGTAAATGCTTGAATTTATGCAAAAATCATAAAGGACCTTTTTTGTAGATCAGTAAATTTGCTACAAAATGTTTAAGGAGAGATTTTTTGTATCTTGATTTTTTCGAAAGTTATGTATTTTTTACCATGTTACTAAAAATGAAAAATCGACAATTATCAATAGCCACCTCTAAATATCAATATTAAGAGCTCAAATTTTAACCGTTGCCATATTTTAAGACACCCTTTTGATTTTTTAATATTTATCAAAAAAATAAAAATAGTTCCCGAATTTGAAACAGTCTAATATATATATATATATTAGGGTGCTTAAAAAAATACATTTTTTTTATGGTGTCCAAAAATTGAAAGTATACCGAAAAATAAAAATTTTGGTACCAATCCGGGCTCTTAATAGTGATATTAAGGTTTGCCTCAATCCATTTTTCTATTTTCCATTTAAATAACAAGGTAAAAAAAAAAATATTTTTTCTTTTAGAATTTTCTAGCTTACAAACCAATCGACGGATTTTTATGCCTAATAAATATTTTTATAGGAAATTGAACGCTCTACAAAAAAAGTCTCTTATCATTTTTTGATAAATCCTCTGTTCAAAAGTTATTTAAGCTTCAAGTCAAATTTATAGTAAATTTTAAGATTTTTTTACTTTTCCGGCGAAAGTATCTGACTTATCAAAAAATGTCATAAGAACGATTTTGTAGATAATTCTATTCCTTACAAATTAGTACGAACAAAATTTTTCGAAATTCCGCATTGTTCACAAGTTATTTGCATTTCAATGTCAAGCTCTTAAAATCAATCAGAAATATATTTTTTTTTTAAGAGCTTAAAAAAAACATTTGACAATTGTTTTGACACACCCTAATGTATATATATATATATATATATATATATATATATATATATATATATATATATATATATATATATATATATATATA
Source organism: Microplitis demolitor (assembly GCF_026212275.2). Taxonomy (NCBI): domain Eukaryota; kingdom Metazoa; phylum Arthropoda; class Insecta; order Hymenoptera; family Braconidae; genus Microplitis; species Microplitis demolitor. The sequence goes on from NC_068551.1 coordinate 10,811,829, forward strand.
TACATTAGGGTACTTCGTTTCCGGCGAAAGTATTTTTTTTGTTGCTCATCAAGCAAAATATTGTTTTTTATGCAAAACCAAAAATGTAAATGGAAATTTCATAGGAAATTTTATTCCATTCAAAAAAAGCCCTATGAGTCAAGTCGCTAAAGTCCATAGTTTCCGAGTTATAGGAATTTAAATAATTTAAAAAATAAAATAGCAATTGTAATTTTTTTTAATATTATATTTTTTAAATTATTAAAATTCCAATAACTCAGATACTATGGAGTTTAGCGACTTGACTCATAGGGCTATTTTTGAAGGGAATAAAATTTCCTATGAAATTCCCATTTACATTTTTGGTGTTCATCCATTGGTTTACGTTCTGCAAGCCGACAAAACTCAATTTGATACGAAAAATGTCTTCCTCAGCGGACATCAGTGAAACAGCTGGAATAACAGCTAAGTTACTATGGGCACTTTTGAAGAACACTAAATGCCCTACAATTTGCGACCAAAACCGCGTCGATATCATAAAACGCAGCTGAGTATTAGAAAGTTAAAAAAAAAAGTAATTTAATTTACGTGTATTTTAAATGAGAAACCTTGGAAATCAAATGGAAAGTACTTAGGATTGGAATTAAGAGCTCAAACTTGGCAGAAATTTTTGCTTTAGCATAAAAAACAATATTTTGCTTGATGAGCAGCAACAAAAATACTTTTGCCGGAAACGAAACATCCTAATGTGTATATATTTATATATATATATATATATATATATATATATATATATATATATATATATATATATATATACATTCATTAAATATAATTTATTAAGAAAGTTAAAGATTGGGGAGCCTGGGACACGACGACCCCTTGAGTCGGTTTTTTTTTTGTGACTTTTAACCATCACATTCTTTATTTGCCGTCTATTTCGAAAAAGTCTGACTCGAAAAAAAATTGTAACGAAAAATAAAAAAATTTTTTCGTTACAATTTTTTTTCGAGAGATCCATTTTGCCCCACATATTACATATTGATCTAAAATATAATAAAAACATTATAGAGGTCATAACTTGACAGAAAATGGAGAAAAAAATAATTTTGTCGTTACAATTTTTTTTCTGAGAGGTCCATTTTACCCCACATATCACATATTTGCCTAGAATATGATAAAAACAGTACAGAGGTCATAACTTGACGGAAAATAAAAAAAAATAAATTTTTTACTTAATTTTTGTGGGGGGCCTACTCTGCCCCTGATTTTCGATTTTTTAATTTTAATCGATGCAGCATAATGAAGTAAAAATAAGTATCAAGGGTCTAAAAATAAATAAACGCGATCAAAAAATTACCGATATTATAATTATTTTCTTTAAGGGGCCCACTCTGCCCCACCCTCCCCTATATATAATTAAGTGTATAATTGAAAAGCTGATAAGTGACTTTTACATATGCGATGGTAACTATTACCATCGTGGTATAGTAAACATTGTTACCGAAAATTATAAATTTTGCTATCTGTGATGTGAGTGATTACTATTATTGGTGGGAGTGATTAATATTCGGGAATATTAATAGTTAGCATCATATGATGGTTTTTAATAGCATTATTGTATAAAATTCTAAAATTACTATAAAGTATGGTAACTATTAAAAATCCTCGAGGAGAATCATTACCATAAAATTCTTACCGTTTAGTATCCCATCCTACAACCCGATACCATATTAGGGTGGCCCAAAAAAACCGACTATTTTTTTTTTCGAGTCTTTTATGAAAATTTGTTGGCTTACGATGTTTTAAGAAGCCTCTCTAAAAATCAGCTCAATTAAAAACTTTTAAGAGGTCGCTCACGAAGTTTAAAAATATAAAAAATGATTGAAATTCAGATTTTTTATTTCTAAATTTTTTCTTTCTCTCGGCAGCAATAGTTTATACTTGTAAAATCATGACTATGCTGAAAATTTCAGCCCAAAATTTAAATATTTAAACTTCGCTCAAGAATTCTGAATGTTTCCGAGTGCTGTCTTTTGGACGTTTCCGAGCGACTCTTAAATATTAATAATACGCGATAAAAAAAGATTTTATACAATTGTATAAAATTGGATAGAAGAAATGGCCCAATCTAATTATATACAATCGTACATAATTATATCTAATTGTATACAATCGTATATATTTGTATATATTTTGCGTATAATTTGTATATGATTCGTATATGATTTGTATATAATTCTATATAATTGTATACAAAATATATACAATTACATAGAATTATATACAATTAGATATAATTGTATTGGCAGGAAGTCTAGTATACGGTGGGGACAACTGAATCGATTGCAGCGCTCGCTGTGGACACTATTTCGTAGAATCATACTCTTGTTGAACACAAACACGTGAAAGTTAAAGATAAAAATAAATCATAATAGTTGTTGTGTTGTAAATTACAGAAATTGCAGAAAAAACAATATGTCATAATTTATTGAGTCGAATCCGGTTTGGATAATGATGTTCATCATTGCCTAAAAATTATTAAAAAAAAAAAAAATAACACAAGTTAGTACTGTCTCAGTTACGATTCACCAACAAATTATCATGAATAAAAATAAAATTATTCACTTCAATTGTGTTAAATACTCGAATTCATATTCTACTAATTTTATAACGTTAATTATTATCCCGTGTAAAAAAAAGTTGTTAAAAAAAGGTTAAAAAAGTGTTGACTATTGTAAACTTCAAAACGTGACACAACGACGAACTATTTTTGAACGTTTTTTAAATTTTTGAAAATTCAAGAGAAAAATCAATAAATATCCTTGTATTATTAAAATATACTAAAACGAAAAACGTTTTGAAATAGTTCAAAATTAATTTTTTCTAAACGTATTTTGCACTGAAAAATGTTAATTTGTAATATTAAGTCAATTGTTATTTTCTGTGTATTGTCAGAGGTTTGAAAATCGTTTAAAAAAAGTTCATCGTTGTGTCACGTTTTCATGTTTAGAATAGTCAACACTTTTTTATTCTTTTTTCAACAATTTTTTTTACACGGGATAGCTTTCATGTATTATTTGTTTTGATTCTATTGGTTAACCTTATTCTATTCTGAAATAATAGTATTTGATATTTATTTAAATTTTTTATACTTCTTTTCTTTATGGAAATATTTGTAATTTTAATTTTCTCTATCAAAAATTCAATTGCACTTTTTTATTCATATCTTTATAAATTTTTATATTGTGTTTTAATAACGATTTTGGATTTTTCATACTGATTTTATGTCTTACAATTCTCGAGCATGATTTTTTGTAACCTTCAGATGTCGCTTTCGTCGCGCTCCCTGCCAATACAAATATATACAATTCTATATAATCACATACTGTATTCGTATAGATTATATATAATTACAGTCGAGTCTCGTTATGAACCCGCATAAAGGGTTGTAGAGGAATATAATTCTAAGAATTTGTGTACCCCCACTCTGTCAGCGCAGGCGACAGTCGTGAGTTGAGCTTCCCCTACTTTTTAAGCGTGTGAGTGTGTACGTGATTGTTTCCAGTATCTCGTTATGAGTCCGTTTGACTTGAGTGTTATGTTTCTTATATGTAAATAGGACTAATATGATAAATAAACTCTTAATTTCTTTTCATGAATATACGGTCTCATATCGAGACTCTGAAATTAATTTTTTTTTCACGTTGTGGAGGGGGAAGGTCTTCCGTGGAAATCCTGGTTCACGGACTCATAACGAGCGGACTCATAACGAGACTCGACTGTATATACAAATTCTCTATAATTGTATACCAATATATGGGGCATTCCGCGCCAAATCGACCACTTTTGACTCCGACCCCTTTCGATTTGGCTGAAAATTTTTTTTCCTTTCCTAAGCCATTAAAATCATTTTTCGGAAATTCAAAAATTTTTTTACCTAATTCAAAAAAAGTTATGAGTTTTTTAAAAAGTAAGGCATTTATTTTTTTAAGTAGCTATAACTTCTTCAAAATTGACCAATTCGGACGTTTTTTTTTTTTTTAATTTTTGTCTTTGAATGTACTTTTCAGAAAAAAAAGACAAGAAAATTTTAAGATGATAAACTCTATGAAATTTTTGGCTTTTTTTAAGAAACCCGCCATTTTCGTAAAGTTCGCGATTTTTTTTAATTTCTCGATAAACACTTCAATTAATTCTGAATTTTTCCCGCCAATCCCAGAGTGGGCGAATTTTTCCTTCTATTCTTTTTTTATCAATTGAAAAAAAAATTTTTGCCCAGTTGGGTTTATTTTACAAAACATCACTCTGGAAATTTTTGAGAATTTCTCGCCGACTTCAGAGTTTGAACAATTGAGACGAAAAAATCAATTGAAACTGGTAATCCTTTAAAGAATTTGGTTTTTTTTTAAAAAAGTGAGAAAAAAAAATAAAAGATACCTATAAATAATTTTTTGTAATTTTTTTTTTTAAACTACACCTGAAAACAAAGAAAATAAAAAAAAAAGTTGCCCTTTGGTTTATTTTTGACCAAGTCGCAGGCTTTCGAAAAATAAATCTAACGCACAAATATTTTTATAGGAAATTGAACGCTCTACAAAAAAAGTCTCTTATCATTTTTTGATAAATCCTCTGTTCAAAAGTTATTTAAGCTTCAAGTCAAATTTATAGTAAATTTTAAGATTTTTTTACTTTTCCGGCGAAAGTATCTGACTTATCAAAAAATGTCATAATATATCGTCCCCTGGACATTAAATCTTAATAATTTTTTATAAAATCATCCCCTGGATGTATATTTATTTGAAACTAATATGTCCACCGGACTTATCACGGACACAGTTAACTTTACTTAAAATTACGTGACTCTACTCTATTTTGTTCCATGACATCACTCTATTTTATCCAAATACTAGAACTCGATTTTCCTAGTAGAGAAATTTCAATAATAATAAAATTTTCCACAGCAATTAAAATTTCACTAATCTTATTTAATTCAATTATATTTATTAATTAATTAATTTTTATTAATTTATTTGAATTATTAATTAATTAATTTTTCACTAACAATTATCATTACACGCTCAACCAAAATTCATATACTCATTTTACTCAATTTTTACTGATAATTTTCATTAACACGTGCTTTCAACAATTTTATACTTAATTTACTCCTAACAAAATAATCCGTTTTCTTCATTTACTCAACAACAAATTTATCGTAATTTTCTAGCGTCTTTGAAACTCTGACTATCGATTTAGAAATTTTAATTATAATTATTTTAAAATAAATTTATGATCACAGAACAACTAGAATTATGTTAGAAATTGACTAATAGAATATTCGGCCAGTGAGTTGGCGTCACGTGGCCTAAATTTAAGATTTCGCGACACGGAAAATTTGTCTAAAGCGGCCGACAGGCTTGGGATAATTTTATAAATTAATATTGAAATAAATGCCAATTATTTACCGGACGATTGACGCAGAAATTTACTTTATTCCGGCCGAGAGGCCTCGAATAGAATAAATTTAGAGTAAAGACAAAATGGCGGATATTCGCGGCAAGAGATTCGACGGAAAGTTCGAGAACACGAGACACGGCCGACGGGCTTGAGTTTTCAATTAATTACTACGAGACTAACGGAAAGATATTGAGTAAATTTTTATAATTAATTCGGCCCTCTAATAATTAAGTTAGAGGCCTTAATTAACTATAAATTTACCTTGGTGAAATTTCCAGCAGTGACCCGTTGAACTTATAACTGATGTCTGGCCACCTCTCTTTAGTTACAGGAATCGTTCCGGTCCCGTTCTCTCTCTCGTACCCTCAGCTCGCTAAATTTATTTTATGGAAATCTGTCAATGAACAGGACGCATTAGTATTTTATAATTACTTGTTAATTAATGAAATTATCGGCCAAAAGCCTGATAACAAATTGACAATTAGTTAATTAATAAATCACCTCGTTCCACGTGAAGCGGACGTAGACTTATATATTTACCTGGATTATTTAGTGCGTCCTGCCGCTGTCGTTGTCTGAACAACTCTGCCTGATTTCACGTTCCACAGTCCCTTATATCATGTGTCACTTTGGTTCACTTCCCCGGAAACCTATACCTACTTTTCTTAACTTAGGGAAATGACGAACGTTTTTTTTTTTTTTTTTTTTCCAAGTATATATATATATTGTAAGGCCTTTGGGAGATCCCAATCTAGCCAATCGAGTCGAATTAAAATTTTTAACTACATCAAATTAATTTTTGAAACCAGATCAAATTCAAGTGACGAATCAACCAGATCAATTCACGGGACGAATCTCAGGGCTGAAAGACCTCACACTCTTTGTGTGAAAAATTCTTTCGGCAACCACTGGGATTCGAACCCACGCCTGGCCAGTGATCTAGTTCGAGAGGCCTAGGTCTTACGTCTTAGACCGCTCGGCCATGATCACCGGTTGAAATGACAGTCTCACTTTTTCTGAAATTGTATAGAAGTGAAGTTAACGAGTTTTCTACAAACAGTTATCGATAATATTGCATCTATAAGTCGTCAAACGCGGTCCAGTGTGATTTTTGACAAGTATTGTATTTATTTACTCACTAGTGAATATAATAACCGATATAATTCCACGAGGTGATATCTCTAACCTAAAGGGCGTGGGTCGGGAGATTTGTCTCCTCGACTCGCAATACGTAATAGACAAAATGCATAAGAGAAGCTATGATAGCAGGTCATCGGAAGATCTGACGCAGGCGGTCCTTAAAAAAAAAGCCAGAGACCTTGATAGGCTAACAAATACCACCAATTTCGAAAGATTTTTCGTTAAAAATAATTCAAAAGTTACCCCTAACCTCTCGAAAGCACGGATAAGATCTTCATCTACGGGTAAGTAGATACAGACCATCACAAGATACTGCAGACTTACTGACGTCAAATAATTTTGACAAACTATCTGATTCTATGAGTCTAATAGATGGCGACACACATCCAGAAACCCAGCAATATACACAAAATCCACAAAGTTTGAACTCCAAAAGGCTACATAATATTAGAAATAATAATAATGTCAACATTAACACAAATATTAACGTCAATAACTTCAAAGCCAAACCAAAACCGCTCCCGATACATGTATATAATGTTAAAATGAGAGACATCATTAAATTAATCACTGAAGCAAATATATCAGAAGGAAACTTCTGGGTCAGACAATCTGATAAAGATTATCTAAGCGTAATGACACTCACTCTTGATACACAGCACACCATGAAAAAAGTATTGGAAACACAGCATTTACAATTCTACACATATACTCCTAAAGAAGAAAAAAAAACAACCTTAGTACTAAAAGGGGTGAATTCCGACTATGACGAAGAAGATGTGAGTGAATACATTTTCAACAAGAATTCGCAAGACGTTAAGCTAGAAAAAGTTTCAAAAATGTGGTTCGACAAGCAGGACAAGAATAAGTACCACTATATTGTCCAACTTAGAGACAGGCAGTAAAGCAGTTGCACTCACCAGAATTAAGTATATCCTCCATCAACCAGTAAGATGGGAACGTCTCAGGAAGAAGGCTGTGTTTCAATGCAGAAGATGCCAGCATATTGAACACTCCAGCAATAATTGCCACCTCAATTATAGGTGTGTTAAATGCGGCTCAGACCACGGTCCAATCAAGGAAGGTGGCGTATGTCTCCTGGGTAATGACAGTGACAAAAATCTTTTGCGTTGCGCAAACTGTGGTGCCAATAGACATACTGCATCATATCAAGGATACAATTACCTCAAAATGGCACAAGATATCAAACAAAAATCGTACAACATGAGGAAAAGTATGAAAGAACACAAGTTGAATAAAATATACAGGTCAGTCAATCAGAACCTCACCTACTCCAATATAACTAGCAATAACATACACGACTTTCCGCCCCCGCCCACACACATAAGAGATATTAATGCACCAAATCAAGACGTACCAAGGGTAAGTAGGCCACTGTACAAAAATAATGAACACCACTACTCCAGCAATGATCTCCCAAACGATATCAGTAATATGAACTTGATAGAAAACAATGAATAAATTTAGAGATAACATGATGGAAATACTGAAGACTCAGCTAAAACAGCTGGAGAATAAAATTACTGAAAATTCTAGGAATATAGAATACATCATGGCCAATTATCAAAAATGGCAAGACACGTACAATTACAAAATAACAGTCAGGACTTAAACACAGTACCAACCAACATTATTAAATTTTGCGCAATAAACGTCAATTCACTTGCTGCAAACAAAAAAAGACTAGATCTGGAAGAATTTGTCATAACCAATCACGTAGATGTAGCTTTGATCTCAGAGACAAAGCTTAACAGTAAGCATAAACTTAGTTTTAATAATTTTGCTTTCATACGTACCGATAGACCAAGTGCCAATATGGGTGGCGGTACCGCAATCCTGATCAGAAACAACATCAGCTATTCAATCATCTCATACCCAAACTCATCCACCAATAAAGTTATCGAATACACAGCTATTAAAATTAATACCAGTTTCAATAAAACATTCCTCATCTTCAGTGTATATGCTGCATGCAAAAATAAGAAAACGTTCATCCCAGAACTCAATAAAATTTACGAAGAGTTTAAACTAGACAACACCAACACGTATTTTATATTAGCTGGAGACCTGAATGCTAGAAATGTTGATTGGGGCGACCACAATTCAAATGAGAGGGGTTTACTCCTTAGTAATTGGGAAGAGGACCTAGGAATACTCAACCGAACATGTATCTATACTGCTGACAAGCCTACATACCCCAGTGCGGGATCGTTTCTTGATCACTGCCTGGCAGACTCTCGTATTGAAATCAAAGGTCTAACAAACAACAAATTCACCACTCTCCCGTATGTTAGCGATCATAACGCTATCAGCTTTTCCATAGATTGTAGAGACATCTTCATGGGATACAAATCACCACCTCCACACACCATTAAATAAAACTACAAAAAGACTAATTGGAGAAAGTTCACTAATTATTTACCAGACAATTATGACATTAACCTGCCAACTGATAAAAACATTGCAATGGACGAAATCGATGCCCATATAATTAAAATGGAAGATAAAATCTTAGAAACCATCGACATAATAGTCCCCAAGGTTGAACCAGATCCAAATAGAGGATGCCACAAGTATATAAACCATAAAATTAAAAAGCTACAAGCCTACAAAAATACACTACTAGCGGAAAAATTTAAAGTCAATAAGTATAACTCCTATCTCTCCAGCAAATTAAACCTGTTAATAAAAATTATTAATAAACAACTGACAGCAGAGTTTAGAAAATCAGAAACAGCATATTGGGAGGCCATGGCAAAGAGCATTAATTACAAAGATTCCGCAAAATTCTTCCCCAGAATTAACAGGTATTTTCGCTATAAAGAGCCGCCACGTATCGACACTCTTTTAATTGACAAAAATAACTTAACGATGTTAACAGACGATATTTGTAACAAATCACAACTCGTAGAGAAAGACGGTAGCTACTCAGTGACGGATCCTGCGACTTAACTTAATATACTGGGCAAATATTTTGAAACCATTAACTCTCCAAGGTATACGAACCAGGGGACCAAAACTAAACAAGTTGCAGACGCGGCAGCTGAAGACATTAAAGTTGCTCTCCAGTACAACAGGACGAGCAACTTAACACACATGAACTTCTCAAGAGAAAATCCAGCACATTATCCTACACATGATCAAAACAAACCAAAATTTCTGCATTCATTCATAGAAATAGAAATCTTACTGAAACAAGCCAAAAATAAGAATTCAAGTGGACTGGACAGGATCCCGATGACAGTACTGAAACACCTTCCGTCAATAGTAATCAAAGATTACACAACAGTAATAATTGTCTCAATCATTCATATTATCCAACCAGGTGAAAACAGATGGGGGTTATCCCAATAAAAAAAAAAGGACAGACACCTCGAACCCCTCCAGTTACTGACCCATCTCTCTCACAAGTAATGTCAGCAAGATATTTGAAAAACTGATAAAATTGCAAATCATGGACCACTCTGACACCAATAAAATTATTCCAGATAACCAGTTCAGATTTAGACCACAACACTCAACAGTTCATGCAATCCATAAGTTTAGCCGGACATTAACAACTACCTAATGAATGGTAAACTGGTAGGGGCCGCTCTCCTGGATCTTGAAAAAGCCTTCGATTCAGTATGGCTGAATGGTCTTATTTACATCCTGATACGACTTAAATTCCCATTACCTCTCATTACTATAATCTTCGATATGATACACGGCAAAACCTTTGTCACTTGGGATGGCCTTAACTTGTTTACCCTGATCTTCTCAATTCTGGAAGGCATGCAGCAAGGGACAGTAACTGCATCAGTCCTATTCATCATCTGTAACAGTGAAATACTAAAGCTTTTTCAACTGAATTCCGGTAATAATACGCACTCAGGTGCATATGCCGATGATGCTGTGGTGTATGTAGCAGATAGTAAAATACAAATAATTCAAGCTAAGTTCACAAAACTCATTAATCAAATATATGAGTATTACAAGCAGTGGAATCTAAAGATTAATGCTAACAAAAGCGAAACAATCTTATTTAGAAAAACAGTTAATGAGATATCACCGCTAACGGTACCACACATCAAAACTTTTAGTATCACCATAACCGACAAAGACACTGGAATAATAACAGAGATCCCAAATAAAGAGGTTGTGAAGTATCTCGGAATTCATTTTGATTACCTAGTCAGAATGAATAAGCATCCCACATACCAGCTCACTAAAGCTAAAAAAGCTTTAAAAGCTAATCATAGAATTTTTTATAATAGACACATAGATTCAAAGGCCAAGCTCATCTGCTATCAGCTCCTTGTTCGACCTATCATGGCATATGCTGCTCCAATATGGTGGAATCTGGGACCATCAATTACGGAAAAATATCGCCTATTTCAAAGAGCATGTATAAAAGCATGTCTAGGACGATATAGAACAGCTGAGCCCGGTTACACAAAATGTATTGACAATAAAACCATCTACGACGAGGCCGATATACCCAGGTTTGATTCTTTCTGCATCATGCTGACAAGAAATTACTTCAGCACAGTCTACCAAATTAAAAATGATTTGCTAAGCGCCCTGAAAGTGAACAACGAGATGTCAGTAAAAAGGATGACTAAGAGTAATTATTCCCCACCAGAGATATTTACAAATCTGGATCATATGGGTTGCATCCAGGACGTAAATAACATACCGATAATATATCATCTACGTAGACACTGTGCTAAGAAATCAATTCACATTGACATAGATAACATAACCCCGGGTAATGGGTATATTCAACTGATATCCCTAACAGAGGCCTGTTAAATATGGACAGACTAAATGAAAAATATTGGTGGTTGCAAGGTGAGGTAAAATACCTGGATGAAATAAGGAAGCGAGCTAGATTAAAGAAGCTTCAATTACATCAGCAACAAAGACTATTTATTAGAGTCAATCACTAGACCCCAGAAGATTTACTGATCGTGCAATAGCATAGTTTTTATCTGTACATATAGTAAATATTGTAATTATTGTATGTCCCCGTACCCACCTAAAACTCCTATCCTCATCCCACCCTAACCTCTCCCTAAGATTGTAATGACGTAAAGGCAATTTACTGTTATAATGGTTTTTTTTATATTTAATATTTTTTTTTTTAACCATAGCTCATAGTTATAACGAAGAACATAACTCATATCTAAAAATATTAATGACCAAAAAAAAAAGAATAACTAAAGAAATAAGTTAAGCAAATGACAATTGGACAGACGCATCGCTAGATGACGACCAATTAAATTATTATTAGTTAGTGTTTAAGTTGTTATAAGGATCTTTATTACTTATTTATTATGTTACGGAAAAATTTTATAAATAAAAATCCTTTTAAAAACCGGTTGAAATGACTAACGACACTATTAAAAACCTGAAGGTGGAGAACACCGAGATGGTGAGAAGGATGACCAGAAGCAATTACAGTCCTCCAGAGCTATTTACCAACCTTGACCGTATGGGCTGCATTCAAATGAATATAATGTGCCTATTATATATCATATAAGAAGGCACCGTGCAAGAAAAGCAATATTTACTGATATAGACCATCTTCCACCAGAGTCTATAGTCTATTCAACCGCGTTTTCAACCAGAGACCACGATAGCCTTGACAGACGAAATGAAAAATACTGGTGGCTTCGGGGTGAAGCTAAACACCTAGATGAATTGCGAAGGAGAGCCAGATTCAGGAAGCAGCAAATCCAACATCGAAAAAGAGTACGAACACTCTTAAATAGCCGAAGAATACATAGGCAGTAAAATATTCTGCAACCGTAGAATTTTGTAAATAATGCATATGTATTTGTACATAGTGTAAATATTCAAATCCCTACACCTTCCTAACACTTCCTCCTGATCTCCCATCCCCCTCCACCTCTTCACACAGCCTCAAGAAGGCAAATTAAAGTTGCAATGGTTTTTTACATTTTTAAATTTTTCCATAGCATTAAACATTTATCTTGCATTTTTTAAAACATTTATTTTATTAGGTTAAAAGAAAATGAATAATTTATAGAAAATTTTATATGTTTTCAGTTAAGGTTTTTTGATAAGAACACCATTGGTGTCAAATCAAAATAAAAATGTTAGTTAGCGCATAAGCTTTTATAAGGATATTATTACTTATTTATGTATGACAGAAAATATTGAAAAATAAAATTCTTTTTCAAACCAAACCGGTTGAAATGTCGAACGTTCAGGTCTTAGTGACCTCTCTGCTTAAAAAATCCGATAGATTCTTATAGCTGTATGCATAAGGCCCTATACTTAACTATAGCACTTCTCATAGAACTCATTCATTCTTATAAAATTTCTATAGGAATTTATGAGGATCTATTGGATTCTATGAGATTTTCTAAACAGGGCTATGCGACACCCGGTGACTAGTCACATCACTAACCCGCAACTTACAAGTTCATCGACCGGTTATCGACAGTAAATAAATTCTAGATTTAAATATTTAAATTCTCCCGGTTTATTAATTCACCGTGTTAAATAGTCAATTTTTGAAGAAGTTATAGCTATTGAAAAAAAAGCCTTATTTTTGAAAAACTCTAACTATATATATATATATATATATATATATATATATATATATATATATATATATATATATATATATATATATATATATATCTGTGTGTGTGAACGTGACGTCGCGAGTCAACCGTGTTTCTATACCAGTGTCATATCTCGTCTGGCAGAAAGATGACATACAGAGCTCTTAAAGATAACATTTTTCTGATCTGATATATATGACATGTAATGTCCATGCTTTTTGAGTTATATGACGTTTAATGTTGGACTGCCGGCGTAAAGTTGAAAATTTCAAGATACGCACCCGGGAAAAAATGAATTTGCCTAACCATATATATTTATATATGATTATATATTAAATATATATAATTATATATATATATATATATACATTTTTATATAAAATATATATAATCATATATGGACTAATGTATTATATGTATGTTTTATGTAAGTCTATACATGATTAGATCTGAGTTATCTAGGTCCATACATGATTATATATGAATTTATATATAATTAGATCTGATTAGACCTGAGTTATCTAGGGCTACATATGATTATATATAAATCTATATATAATTAGATTTGATTAGACCTGAATTATCTAGAGCTATATATGATTATGTATAAATCTATGTATAATCAAATTTAATCGGACCAGAGTTATCTAGGTCCATACATGATTATATATAGATCTATATATGATTATATCTAATCAGATCTAATTTATATAGGACCATATATATAATTAAACGTCAAGCTATATTCTACAAGCTATACGTCAAGCTATATAGCTACAAAATTATATCTAATCAAATGTAAATTATAATTTTCTTAATAATTGTTGATTTTATGTTCTTTAGTGATTTTAACATAAATATAAGTATCTGAATTTTTTTATTAATTATTACAGATGAAGAGCTAAATTATATTTTATTTTATTTTGCCATTATTATTATTTATAAATCAATACTAAATTAATAATACATTTTGCTTACATTTATCGAAGTAATACATTTATTATAAATTATGTGTAATATTTCCTAAATTTTACATGATATATTGATTAGTATTTTAATAAAGTATACTTTGTTAATGTCATTTTTACCACACAGTTTTCAAAGTATTTAGTTTTTTGCATACACAATTTACGACTCTTATAAGCTGTGTCATTTTTTTAACATCAGAATACTTGATCAGCACTGTATCATTATTTTTCGTTTATAGGAATAACATGTTCAATAATACTTTTGGTTTTTATGTGATATGTTTATAAGTACTTACAATTTGATAATATTCTAATGATAAATTCATCGTTTGGTGATAAGTTGATTTGTAATCATCATTATATAAATTTACGTGTAATTTTTTAATAAGTCTATGAATATTTTGTGTTGCTCTATTAAAATAAGATTGTCGTTTTTCTTAAAAATTTGATGAATATTGAATAAAAATAAGACATAGTGGAAAAATTATTGATTCTAATTTGTATTAGATTATAAGTCAACTGTAATTATAAGACAACAATAACTTCCAAAATGTATGATTTCATCAAAATTTGACTCCAAATATTTGATTCAATTATACATGAATACATATGATTATATTTAACTGGTTAAATAAGGCCAATGATTAGGTCTCATTAAATAATCATTGGCCATATATAATTACATAAACCTTATATATAATTTTCTATGATTATATATGATTAGACCTGGCCAATTTTCAGGTCTAATGATATATAAGTGTTTATATATAAATATATATAATTAGGCAAATACTTTATATAATTATATATGATTAGATCTGGCCAATTTTCAGATCTAATTATATATAAGTGTTTATACATGATTATATATGATTAGGCAAATTCATTTTTTCCCGGGCATAGAGTATAATGGTACAAATTTAACAAATAAATTAGAAGAAATATCCCGATTGTTTATGTCGTTAAAAATTAATAGTCCAATTCCTTACCTGCAATAATAACGTACTTTTTTAACTTCCCGCTAAGAAAATCGATGATTTTCAAAAATTTCGGGAAGTTATAGTTTTCACCCCAATTTGCGAAAATCGAAATTCCAACAGATGTCGACGTTTTGAGGTTCTAGGAACCTATTTTGACTAAATTCAAGATGATGACCGAGTGTATGTATGTATGTATGTATGTATGTATGTATGTATGTATGTATGTACGTACGAACGTACGTATGTAAATATTCTGTAACTTTTAAACGGATAAACCGATTTTGATTGCCAGGGTGTAATTCGACGCGGCTTGTTAAATACTATAAGCACTGGAAATTAGAGCTTAATCGGTATGGTACGTTCGGAGATATTTCAAAAATGAAATTTTTTCAAAAGTGTTTTTTTGAATAACTATTAATTCGCTTGATGGATTGATTCCAAAATCTAATCAGCTCTAAATCTTTGTAACCGGCGTCGAATGCCACCTCAACTATAAAAATCGGTTTATTCGTTCGAGAAAAACTGTTAACGAAAGAATTGAAAAAAAAAATTTTTTTAAGTATTTTCGAAATTTCTCAAAAATGTTTTGATAAATCAATTTCAAAATGTCATCAGCTCTAGAACTCAATAAAACGCGTCGATTGTCACCTCAACCGTCTCAATCAGTGAATCCGTTCAAGAGATATCGTTGTAGAAAAAATGGTAAAAAACGTTATTTTTCGAAAACAACGGCATACAAAAGTATTTTCGAGCTTGAAGAGCTCGAAAATGTATTCTCAACAATGATTTCGAGCTCAAGTAGCTTGAAAGCAGCGGGAAGTTTTGGGGCTGGCCCGCAGGGTCAGCTGACAGACCGATTTTTTTATTTAATTTTATTATATTTCGTACAACTAAAAAATAGTTAGTAATTATAATTAATTATGTTATGTTCAACTACTATATTAAAATGAAAGAAAATGAAGGGGTAATATTTTGAAAAAATTTGTTCAAAATTAATTTTATAGAAAAAACATAAAACAAATACAAATTCAAAATTTTTTTTTCAAGTTCAAAATAGCATTTGAACATAACATAATTAATTATAATTACTAACTATTTTTTAGTTGTACGAAATCTCATAAAAGTAAATTAAAAAAATTTCGTTATTATTGCAGGTAAGGAATTGAATTATTAGTTTTTAATGACATAAACAATCGGGATATTTTTTCTAATTTATTTGTTGAATTTGTACCATTGTATTCTATGCGTATCTTGAAATTTTCAACTTTACGCCCGGCAGTCCAACATTAAACGTCATATAACTCAAAAAGTATGGACATTAGAAAAAAAATCTGGGCGTCGGTTGACCCTGCGGGCCAGCCCCAAAACTTCCCGCTGTTTTCGACCTCAAAGAGCTCGAAAACATTAGTGTAGATATATTTTCGAGCTCTTCGAGCTCGAAAATGCTATCACATGCAATTGTTTTTTTAGGATCTTTTCAAGCTCTAACAAGTTACCTGTTATGCTGAAGTTTGAAAATTTAAGAATTGAAAATCATCAATGAAGCGGTTTTTAAAATTTAGTTCCTGATTATGTTCAGTAAAATAAGTGTATTGAGGCAGAAATCAATGTCAGGGATCAAAATCAAGACTTAAATGAGTTTTGACTCATGTAAGAAACAACAAAATATGAAATATCCGAGAAAAATAATAAAAACTACGTTTTATCGATTTTATTGTTGATAATATGATTTAAACTAATAACCAAGTTCGATGACACTATATGATCGAAAGAAACCATAAGAAGGATGAGTCGGTATAATTTCAGACACATTTTGGTAGGTTATATTATGATTTATCCGAAAAAATAACATAAAATGTTATTTTTTTAACTTTTCCACGCCGATATCTTTCGAACTAATTAATCGATTTTGACGTTTGAGGTGGCAATCAGCACGTTTTATTGAATTCTTGAGCTGATAAAAATTTGAAATCGATCGCGTCAGTCGTTTCGAAAAAGTTGAGAAAGAACCGTTTTTCACCATTTCTTTCTTTAACGATATCTCGCGAACGAATGAATGGATTCTGATGGTTGAGGCGGTAATCGACGTATTTTATTGAGTTCTAGAACTGATCCGATTTTGGAATTGTTTGGTTAAGTCATTTCAAAGATATTTGCAAATAACTGTTTTTTACCATTTCTTTCCCCCGCGATATCTCTCGAAGAAACCAACCGATTGAGATGGCTAAGGTGGCAATCTGCGCGTTTTATCAAATTCTAGAGCTGATTAGATTTTGAAGTCGATCGTATAAGTCGTTTTTGAGAAATCAATAAAAAAATAAAAAAAAAAAATTTTTTTTTTTCGTAATTCGCAAATATTTTCGAGTCTATTCGATCAAATAATCTGAAATTTTCAGGAAAGTTGATGGCCAACAAGCTCTTTCGATTGCCACCTCAACCGTCCAAATCGATTCATTAGTTCAAAAGTTACAAAGAGTTTACATACACACACACACACACGCACACACACACACACACACACACACACACACACACACACACACACACACACACACACACACACACACACACACACACACATACACACACTCGGACATCATTCTGAAAATAGTCAGAATAGCTTCCTAGGACCTCAAAACGTCGACATCTGATGAAAACTCGATTTTCGAAAATCGGGGTGAATACGATAACTTATTGAAATTTTTGAAAATCGTCGATTTTCTTAGCGGGAAGTTAAAAAGTTTGAACCAAAAGTAGTAGAGAGTAAAGTGATCTTTACAAATAGATTAATGCATTTTATTGATTAATCTAATATTTCAAAAGTTATCGGCCGCGATAAAAGAACAGGTTCATTAAATGGGCCGTAAATCGTCAACGGTAAGTTTTACAAAAAAGTTTACTGAAAAAAAAGATGCAAAATTTTATTCTCTACAATAATGGTCTCCATAACTTTTGCCCTAAGTCCATAGTTTCCGAGATATTGGCCAAAAACGTTTTTTTCAAGATGGCGCTTGAAGCGCCATCTGGATCTGTCAGCATTTTGTGATTTTATGTTCAGTAAGTGATCCTAAACCATAAAAACAAACAATCGGATCGGAAATTTAGTACAAAGTTGACCAAAAAAAACGTCTATTTTGACTGGCCTACTTAGAATATAAAGAATTTAAATCAAAATATCGGTCAAAATATCGTTACGCGACGGGAAAAACAAAGATTAAAAAGTAAACGATCGTGATTCTTTTGATATTAAAAAAGACGCAAATAATAATAAATTTAAAAAATAAATAAATAACAAAGCGTCATGTTTGGGAGCTTCATTGAGAGGAAAAGCTCAAATAATTTTAGAAAAATTATCATCGGACGATTTAAAAAATTATGATAAAATTAAAGAAATTTCAATGTCGCGATTTGGAGAAAGAAAATTTTCTTTCGTTCATTTAAATGAATTACAAAATATAAAACAAAAATCTGACGAATCTTTTGACAGCTTTGCTGAAACAATTGATAGACTAACTCGACTCACATACCCAGACATATCAGATGATGTAGTTGACCGTCAATCTTCTCAATATTTTATTGGTGGATTATTAGATAGGAGATTGCAATTTACTTTAAGGTCTGATAAAATTTTTACTTTAAATAAAATTTTAGAAAGAGCTTTAGAACTAGAATCAATTTCAAAATTAATTTATGGAGAAAAGAAAAATAAAATACAAACGAATAAGAATTTTACATATTTAGATAATTATAAATATTCAAATAATTATTAAAATTCAGATAATTATAAGCCTAATCTTAAAAGAAGATTAGAAATTCATAATAATGATCCTAATCCTAACCCTACTTCTACGTGTTGGAACTGTGGAAAGAAAAGTCACATTAAAACAAATTGTAAAAATCCACAAACTTTTAATTAGAATTATCACCAAAATTTTTAACAAAATAAGAGACTTAGATATAACCTAAGTAATTAATTTTTTTTTTTTTTACTTTACTTCAATGCGATTGGGAGGGTTCTTATGAAATTGAAAATAAATTAAATAACGTAGTTTGCCGAATTAGGAAAATACCAAATGGAAAATATAAAATCGTGCATGTAAATCGTCTTGCACCATATTGTGATCAATAAAAAAATCGGTCTGCCGGTTGACCCTCCGGGCCAGCCCCAAAACTTGCCGCCTATTTCGAGCTTCTTGAGCTCAGAAAATTGTTGTAGATACATTTTCTCTTCGAGCTCGAAAATACTTTTGTATGCCTTTGTTTTCGAAAGAAAACCTTTTTTTACGATTTTTTTTCAAACGATATCTCTCGAACGAATAAACCAATTAAGACGTTGAAGGCGACAATCGACATGTTTTATTGAGTACTATAACTGATCAGATTTTTGAATTGATTCATCAAGTCGTTTTTGAAATACTTTCGAAATACTAAAAAAGAAAAAATTGGAATTAATCGGGCCAGTCATTTCGAAAATATTTGGAAAAAACCATTATCCACCATTTTTTCTCCCGCGATATCTCTCGAACAAATTAACCGATTGAGATGTCTAAGGCGGTAATCGGCGCGTTTTATTGACTTCTAGAGCTGATTAAAATTTGAAATCGATCGCGTCGGTCGTTTCAAAAATATTTAGAAAAAACCATTTTTCACCATTTCTATCTCCCGCGATAACTCTCGAACGAATTATCCGATTTTCATGTTTGAGGTGGCAATCGACGCGTTTTATTGAGTACTAGAGCTGATTAGATTTTGAAGTCGATCGTATGAGTTGTTTTTGAGAAATCAATAAAAAACTAAAAAAAAAATTTTTTTTTTTCGTAATTCGCAAATATTTTCGAGTCTATTCGATCAAATGATCTGAAATTTTCAGGAAAGTTGACGGCCAACAAGCTCTTTCGATTGCCGCCTTAAACATCCAAATCGATCCATTAGTTAAAAAGTTACAAAGAGTTTACACACACACACACACACACACACACACACACACACACACACACACACATACATACACTCACTCGGACATCATTCTGAAAATAGTCAGAATAGCTTCCTAGGACCTCAAAACGTCGACATATGATGAAAACTCGATTTTCAAAAATCGGGGTGAAAACAATAACTTCCCGAAATTTTTGAAAATCGTCGATTTTCTTAGCGGGAAGTTAAAAATAAAAGAGAAGTCCGATTGGGGCCCTGAACGATCTCAGCGTAGACGTTGTAAAGGGTTCCCGGTATTCTGTAGTCAATTGGTAAGACTAGGATATCTCTTTCAAACTGATAGAATTGAAAGATTTGTCTGGACGACTTAGTAAAGACTGGTATAGTCCTTAGGAGAAGTCTGGCAGTGGACCCTGAATAACCACACTGAAGACATTGCTGAAGAGTTCCCGAGATTCTGAAAGAAGTCTGGCAGAGGGCTATGAACGATTGGTCGTTGCAAGGAGTTCCCGGGATTCCTGGGCCTTTGATGAGACACTGGATATTTCTTTTGGTTTAAGTGAGCTCAGCTCAAACCAAAGGTTTGAATTCTTAGGACTTATCAATGGTCAACAGTATCCTGACTGGAGCTTTGGGATCCATCCGGAGTTGACTTCGTCAGCATTTCTCTTTTGTAAGTAGCCACGACTTCTGGAAGATAGGTGAATGCCCTGGAGAGTTTCCGAGGAGCTTTTAGGGAGAAAAATGAAATTCGTTGCTACGTGTATTATTCAGTAATCATTGATGTGTTAGCTCGAGATGACATATCGGTATATGAACTGAATGAATCGAACGGCAGAACATGAGCATTTAAGATCTAAAAGTACTACATTGATCACACTGAAAATTCATAAATTAACAACTTATAAACAATAGGATGTAAAAATGAAATATGTTTAAGTATAAAATTGAATAAAATGTTGGAGATACGCGTTTGTTTCTTTATTATGTGCAGATAATATTTCCAATTTCATTAGAGAAGAAGAGGAGTCCATTCCTAGTCCTTCAAGGAGGAGGAGAAGGAGTTCCTATTCCCATCCCGTACCTGTTTCCATTACCATTGAAGATCCATTAATCAAGAGAAGGGTTACATTTTTAATTTTATTATTTTGATTCGTTGAATAGGAAAATAGAGTCACGCACGTCAATTAACTTCTTAGCAGAATATGTTTTTTTTTGTATCAATTCTTAGCTCAATTAAATAATAGACTAGTTTTTTTACTATCTTTGCGTTAGCCTACAGGGTTGTTTTTGAGCTATGGTGTTTTTTTCCCTGTAGGGGATAGATAGGATGTGTTGGGATCATAGCGGAATCGAACCAAAATTGTAAATGATTTTAATTTCAATTAAGTTCGATTCTTCCAACACAATTTTTATCGGGACGATAATTTATTGAGAAGGGGGTAGTGTAACGAATGTGAAACTGATGTTGTAAAATATTTGAATAGCTAGAAAACAAATGCCTTCTTCTCTTGTTTTATAGATGCACGACTAGAGTCAGTCAGTCTTATATTGACAGTATCACAGCATACATCTGTATATCAATAAACTATATCTCTCTTTGCCTTTCTTTTACTGCTGTTAATTGTGGTGTTATTATTTCTAATATAAGTGTGTTATTATTGTAGTGCATAAGTAATATTAATTTATAAGTTACCAATTACTACAATATTTTATTACATATGTATATTTTCGTTTCTAACCCCGTTTACTCAAAACTAGTTTATCAATCCGAGATTTTAGCAATACGTGATTAAATTAGTAATTCTCGTACATTTATATATAAATATATAAGAATACTAACAATATTAAAGTCGCGGATTAATAATCTCGGATTGAAAAACTGACCTTCAAAAATTGGCTTCAACCTTAGTAAAAAAGTACAAGGCCCGCCTCCATTTTAAACGAAGCGCGAGCTAACGAAAAGTCAGGGAAGGGCTGGAAGTTTTCGAAAAATCTAAATCTACCTTCCATTCTTGTTGCCAGATGGAATTTTATTTATCATTTATTTGTTTCGAGAAATAAAAAAATATGATTAAAATAATTTATTTGTATTAAAGATAAGCGAACCGATGTCCTACAAAAAGTTGGAGTCAATATTGTAAATAATGAAATTTGCAAAGAATGGTATAAAGAAGAGGGAAAAAAAACACGCGTAGAACCTCACCAAATGTGTGCAGGATATGAATCTGGTGGCCGAGACGCTTGTTGGGTAAGTAATTTAATTGAAAAGTAAAACAAAATATGTACAAAAGAATACGTTTCTTCAACTAGCATATTCATTAAACTTGAGTTCTATCTTTATATTTAGTTTCCTTTATTTCAGGCTGACAGCGGCGGCCCTTTAATGGTCAGAAATTTTTTAAAAGAGGGAACAATTGTAGTAGGGGTTGTTTCTTCAGGAGTCGGTTGCGCCAGACCACGACTTCCGGGAATATATACAAGAGTATCTGAATATATACCTTGGATCATGCAACAAGCACATTAAACACTTGATTAAAAAACAAATTTTTAAAATCAGATAATTTTTCTGTGACCAAAGTACTTGATAAATCTACAATCTAGTCAGTAATCATTAATTTTCTTCTGTGAAAATTGTATGTACCCGAAGATCGGAACGCTTTTCGCCGAACGAAAATAAAAAAAAACAGGATAAAAAGTAAAAATCTACTGGATCTAGATTTCTGAAATGTTTCGCATCGGTGCTAGGATGTCAGGCAAAAATTAAAGACCACCCCTAAACTCCAGAACTAGCCCTCAAATCACCCTTAAGCAATCAAATTAAGTAAGCATGAATTTTTTTAATTTTCATTGCGCGAAAAACGTTCCGATCATAAAGTACATGAAATTTTAGAATTTTCAAGAAATTGCCCTCGCGGTTTTGAGAATGCCGTAAAAATGCCGTAAATTTTCGGCATTTATGCACATGCCGTAAATTTACCGTAATAATTTGGTATTAATATGGTTATATTGGCCAGTTTTTTTCCTGTAGTTATGCCATATACTTTCTGTACTTATGCTGTAGAGTTACCAGATTACTACAGTAATATTACTATAAAAATGCCGAACTTTTACTGAAAAAATGCTGCAAAAAAACTATAACAATACCGAACTTTTACCAAAAAAATGCTGTAAAAAAACTGTAAAAATGCCGAACTTTTACCAATAAAATGCTGTATAAAAACTATCATACGATAATGATATAATAATGAAATCGTTGTTTTTGTGATAATAATACTGTCAGTATCCTGCAATTTTGCCAGATTTACGCTGATGAAATAGAAAATTGTAAAAAATATGGTTTTATTTTTTGTTCGCTTCTGCATTTAACATCATCGAAAATATGCAAAATGTAATATTTTTTATTTTATTTTATTGGTTCACACAATTCTTACTCAAACAAAAAAATGTAAGTGAAAATAACTATCTGTGAAAATTGATGTTTTCAATTTTCAAAAGTTCATTTGTATTCATCTAAATACAATTACTAACATCTTTCAAGAATGTGATTTGGTATAATGGCTACCAGATCAGACTTTGAATAATTAGGTCTCGGGATCGAGTCCACGAATAGACGGGAGTTTTTTTTTTTTTTTTTTTTCATGACAGTTATTGCATATAACTTTATAAGGTTATAAAATTAGATATAACTACATAAAATTTTATACAATTATATATAAATTTTTTTCTGGGTAGAACGGTTAGATGCTGCAAAAATGCCGAAAATATACTATAAATATGCTGTATAATTAAGGTTTTAATGCTGTGAAAATACCGTATTTTTTCTGATTTATTGCCGTAAATATTCTGAATTTATTTCGTAAATTTTTGGTAATAATACGGCAAAAAATCTGGCTAAAATAACTCGAGGAATACCATATTTATGCGATATTTATACCGTACAATTCCGGTATTATTTCGGTATTTCCAAAACCGCGAGGGTGAAATTATCACTTCAGTGCGTATGTATGTATGTACACGGTGAAAAATTTACAGTCAAATTTACGATGGGCGCATATTATCTGTGAACTATAATGATACTTTATAGAAATTTACAGAGTGGAAATACACTAAAATCCCGCCACTATCTCAGTCGACCAATCGACAACCGAATAAAATAATCACAGAAGTGACGTAAAACGATACGACATCCGTTCATCAACTTTTTAGAAGAGGATCATCTATTAACTATTATTAAATAAAAAATCAAAATTTGCTATAAATAAACATTAAAAATTATTAGTATTCTTAGTAACTTTTACAAAAGATCCATAGTAAAATTAAAGGTTTATTACATTTTAATATGAGAATTTATTTTCTTTTGCAATGTCCCATAGTAAATTGAAATACATTCTGATTTGCTGGGTGCGCGACGAAAACGATATCTGTCGACCGCATTAAACCATCCTCAAAAAGCACAGAGAGAATACGGCAGGTTTTTATAAACAAATAATTAAAATTTAAAAAAATCGCGAAATATATGTGCATTACTACATTTGAAAGGTAGAAAAAAATAGATTAGATTGTGCTCAAAAAATTTAGTATAAAAAATTTTATTAAATACCAAATAAATATTATTTTGAACGACACAAGGTTAGCTAGTAATAATAATAATAATTACAACAATAATAGTCATAATAAGAAATGAGTTAAAATAATTATAATTACAATTTTTTTAATTATGTGATTCATAATGATTTCAATTATTCGTAATTTAAAATTTAAAAACTCAATAATTTAAAAAACTTTGTGTTAAAAATTTGTAAATTAAAAAATTCCCCGTAATCATTTTTAGCTAAAAATGAATATCATGGATGGAAATGTGTAAAACTTGCAATTACTATTTTTGCCAGTATTTTTGTAATCAACAACATAACAACTATTTGTTCTCATTTTTTAACACTGCTTTCGCTTAACTATTCACAAGACAAGTGCGATTTAACGCGTATTTCGTCCACTGCGGGCACTACAATCGATTCGGTTGTCCCCACCCTATACTCCGCACCCTGCCAATAGTAGAAATTCATACAAATTAATAAATATGGAAGATTCCTACAGCAATTCTATTTATTTTTTTATATATTTAACCTCAAATTACTATGGCAGCTAGCAAATTTTAAAAGAGACCCATAGTAAACCGATGCGCGTAACCTCGACTCGCGCTTTTCTTTGTTACTCACGAGTTATGGATATAGAGACGCGAGTAAACGTGGTATAAAATTTTGTGGACATATTAAAAAAACGGTCTCAACAATAATTGTGTTCTACTTAAATATCCAATGAATTCTTCAGTTATTATGTAAAACGTTAGTAACAAATTATTTAAATGAAATTATACTTTATTTATAGGAGACTAATAGTAAATCAACTTAACTAGAATCCAAATATTATTTACACTTAGAACGAATTTTTCAAACCGAGTTTATTTTTATCCGGGATTAAATTAATATTCCTAGTATATCTATATATTAATAGTATATAGATATACTAGCAATAATAATTAAATCCCGGATTAAAAATAAACCCGGTTTAAAAAACTAGCCCTTAAAAAAAAAATTACAATTTCTATTGTAATAGTAAAAAAGGTGCTACAGTTTATTTTACTATGGTGCATTATATTTTTTGAACTGGCGCTCTAACTCGCTTTACTGTGGTGCAGCTTCTTTTTTGAAGTGTTCTATAGTTAACTTCACTCCCAACTTAATTTACTACGGGTTGTTGTAGAATTCAGTAGTGAATAAATATAGTTCACTGGTGATATGCTCCATCGTAAAACGCAATGTGCAGGAACAGTGAAAAGTATTGTAAAATTTTCACCGTGTAAGTAAGCATGTATGTATGTATGTATGTATGTATGTATGTATGTATGTATGTATGTATCTATGTATGTATGTATGTATGTATGTATGTAGGTATGTATGTATGTACGTATCAAAAAAGTTATATATGTATTTCACAATATTTTTATACCAATTTGGTTATTTTCGTCTGATCGACAGGGTTCATCAAAGTTCAAAGCTGGTAGACTTTTAAATCAATCAATTAAACCAATGATAACTTCCCGAATGTAAATAAAAATAAATACAAATACAACAATTCATAAAAAAAAAATTTTTTTTTTAATAATTTAAAAACTGATTAACCGATTGATTTGTTACGTCCTAGTCGATGTTTTGGCGCTGGCGTGGTTGAGCGGTCGATTTGAATTGGACGTAATGAGAACTTACATATAATTATAAATAATTATTTGATAGGGGTTGAACAGCCACCATTCGGTGGTTGAAATAAACTGGTTATTATTTTATATCTCAATCCGATTTATTCAATTGTAAAAGAATAATTTCAATAATGTGAAAATATACAATTGAATCAATTTATAAATTGTTAAAGTTCGTCTAACAATAACTTCGAAAGGGTGAGAAAGAAGTTGAGTGTTTAGTAATGGGCCTGACTGCTCTCTATGATTTTATATTTCAGACTGACTTCTTTAGATCGAGAAAAACTAGAGTAAGTCTCTTATCAATACGAGGCGCTTGGGCATCAGGCCCGCGCATCGTTCGATATAGAGGGGTGGATCGTGATAAGCAGTATTCTCGAATGATCCATTCTCCGTTCTCACGCTTTCTCCGTTTTTGTTATTAACAAATGAGTCACTTATCTATGAACAAAAGTTATCTTAGAACAAAATAGATGTTTGTGCAGCTGCACGTCTTGAGGATTTACTCGAGGCGTCAGCGTTTATTTGTACATAACAAATATTAAGAGAAAAATAACTTTATCAATATGTTTCAAATATTCTAAATAATATCATATTATTTTATGTTCTATTATTTTATATTATGTTATGCTATATTATTATATTATATTATATCCTATAATATAGAGTAACTTATTAATTATGCAACTTGCTAAATTATCAATATACATCTTAATTAATTAGTTAGGTCTCAGATTGGTCTCTTAATAATTAGTATTTAAAAATAGTCAGAGACATCTGATGAGCAGGCTGGGACGTAACACCTCCCCACCCGGTAGACAAGCGCCCCGCTTGTTTTGGGCCTTAGCTCTTGTTGGAAATGTAGTTTATTTTCTTTATTGTTTTATTTGTAACTCTATTTTACCCATCTTCGAGTTTAAGAAATCTAAGTACCGACCTGTGAACTATGACTCGACGCCTGCCTTTTCAGTGGCGACATTAAAAATCCATTTTCTTTCTAATCCGTCTGTTTGTAAACCATGGTAAACATTTTTATGGTTTTTTAATGACGGTGTTCTTTTTTTTCTAATCCTATTTGTTTGAGGATTGAGATAAATTGTGCGTCACGTATGCCACATCTGTGGCCAGAAAATTATCTAAAAATTTATATTTTTTTGTAAAAAAATAAAAAAAAATTTTAATATATTCTTAAAATTATTTCCCGTTTTTTTTTCTTTATTTAATTTAATTTTTTTTTTTTTTTTTTTTTTTTCATATTATTTTTAAGTAGACTATATACGTATATAAAAAAAAAGATTTTACGAATAGGACGAATTCATAAAATTTTCTTGTAAAATTATTAATATGTTCTTTTTCAAAAAAAAAACTTTAAGATATAATTTTTGTAAGAAGTTTATGCTAAGGAGAAAAGAAATTCCAAAACCTTAAACTGTTATTTAAATGTGATTTCTTTCCGGTCTTTTTGATGTAATTATTACTATATGACTTTAATTTTCTTTTAACTCTTTTAAATATATTACTTTATCGTAGTGTATAAAAATTTCTTCATTTCTTTCTTTTTCTTTCTATTATTTAGTTAGTTTTTTTTTTTTTGGGTTTTTAGTATAGTTTTCTGAATTTATTTATTAATGTTAATAAGTATTACTATATTACAACAATGATGTATCTATATTATATCTAAATATTTGTATATATTTATTTCTTAGTATTACTTACGACTTTTCCGTCTCTATGTGCTAATTCTGTATATTTACATATAATTTTTTTGTTTTCCTGCATTTTGCATATTTTCTTGTTTTTTTTTTTTTTTTTTTTTATTTTACAATTTTATATACATTTGCATTAAAATTATCTATTAAACAATATATAAAGAAAAACTTAATCTACAAATTCTTAATTTTATATTAAAATACTATTTGAGTCTATATACTGTTAAAAAAAATTATTTTTTTTTTCTGTCTTCTTTTTTTTTTTTTTTTAATTTTTTTATGAAAGTTTATAGTCTGGAAGCTTATTTTTTTTCTTAGCATTATTACTCAATTTCAATTAGTAACAGGTATTATTGGTGCTATCATTCTTATTAAAATTTGTGTATATAAAGTAAATTCATTCATTAATTATAAAAGTTATTAGCTTTTTCTTTTTTTTTTTTTTTTTTTTTTTTATTTACTATTTTACTTTAGTTAAATTTATTTACTACTGTTGTTATTGTTAATAGTTTTCTTCCCTTTTTTTCTATTTATGTATATATATATACATACGTATGTATGTGCATGAGGGAAAATGTACGTGTGATCTGTTCATGCATTCACCTTATGGGAATATTATTCTTTTCGTAGCCGACGGTACGGCGTTACGTTCATTAGTCTCTGAGTTTGTGTCGATTTCATTATCTGCTTCAGGTAAATTATCGTCTGATGTCATGTCCGTCTGTGTTTCTTTTTGTCTACTGTTGGCTATTATTCGAAATTCGGAGCATTCCGTTTTTCCGTCAGTCGTTCTATTTTTGGCGCTACGTGCATGGTGTCTGTGTAGAAGGATGTTAGTTAATGAGTCCCAAAATGAGGCAAGTAGTAATAGACTCCAGCCAACTACTCTATGGAGTTCGAGCGCGTGAATTATTGTATCTGCTGTGAATTTAATCGTTTTACCTATTATCCATATTCCTAAAAATGACGCAGTATATGTTCCTAACTTGTTAACGATGCCGTGGAGTTTATTCCACCATTTTTCCAGAGTGAGTTTCATTGCTTCCTCGTAAATGAGCCTATTTATTGTAACCCCCTGATTTACTATTTCCTGGCCCGTCGCGCCTCTAGCTATAGTATTTAAAACTGCGCTTTTTTCTACTGGAAACATTAATGATTCCCGTAATTTTTCTTAATCGCTATTGGAATAGATTCCACTTGATGCTAGGTGAGAAGGGAAAGTATAACTCCATGACGTTTGTGTTTTGGGTGCTATTTCCTGAGGAGAAATAGCTGGTGCTAGTTGTGGTAAAATTTGGTACCATGCGTTATTTATATTGTACATTGCAGGCGCGAAAGAGCTGCAATCTATTTGGTTACCGGTTTTAACGAGTAAATGAGTTCGTGGAAGCATAAAGAATTTTTCTTCTCCCCGAGTTACTGGTAGCTCCTGGTAGCATTCGTCTATCTTACGTGTTTGTACCTCAACAGGCACACACTTTATTAGTCTAATGACTTCACCTGCTACATTTGCCATATAGCCGGGTTCTTTTATAAAGTGAAATGCAAATTCTGCCGGTGCTAACGCTGCTAACGCTAATGAATTATGTAAAATTAATTTTTCCAATTCGCATTGTTGTCTGATGACGTCATTGTACATAGTTACTATCTCGTTTTTTAAATGTTTTTCTAAATATACTACTTTTGAGTTTACATAAGCGAAAATGTCCATGTCCATAGGTGTCAGCGTTGTCTTTTCGGCAAAGAAATTATTGTCGGGGCTGTCAACAATGAAAAGTTTGGGGTGTTCGGTCTTAATCAATTTGTGTCCACACGTTGGAATAAAGCCCCTAACTGAAAGGGCAAATGTTATTTGGTTAGTTGTTACCGTATAAATTTCTTCGCCGTAGTCTTTAATTGAATTGTCTTTAACTTTTAAGGCGATGCCTTCGTATATTACTTTAAATCGGTCGAGTTCGCATGCATCTCTTTTTATTATTTCCCAATATGTATCCCCTCCTTCGATGTCCATACAGTTCTACGTACTATACGCGCACCTGACACCCGATCGGAGAGTTATCTCGTTCTTCATGAAATTTACTGGAGCTAAATAGTCTTGTACCGTAATAAACACCTGACCTTGAACGACCACGTCTTCCCATGTTCCGTAGTGGTCAGAAAACTGTCCTCGCACGCAGTTTCCTTTATTGTCTACGCTACCTGCTAGAGTAATTGCTCTACTAATTGTATTATTCGCGGAGATATCTATAATTACTGTATTGTACATACGGTGTGTTCGTGTTTTGTGTATGTCCTGGCAATATGCGCTAGGTGTTTCTTCTATATATTGCATGTGACCATTGCTTACTGTCGAGATGTGACTCGAGCGTCCGCAGTAATATATAGATCTATGTATTTCTACCTTACATTGTATGACTCTAATGTGTGAATATTCTACCGTTTGAATTAATTGTATTTTTGTTTTTGTTGTCACCGGTTTAGCAATTGGTATGTCGCATTTTTATATATCTACCAGAGATAAGGTTGTTATATTAGTTGCGGGTGCTCCGCAGTCGTAGGCGATGAAACCGCTACCTTGATTAATTATTGAAGCCATTCCCATGAGAAAAATATAGAGTGTATACCGCGACATCTTTACCTGAAAAATTCGTTTCGGTAAGACTCTTTAACGTTTATTGTGTGAGAGGGCAAAAACAACAGGAAAGAGGAGAACAGGAAAGAAAGAAATATGAGAGGTACAGATTTCAATGTGTCTACAAAAAGACGCATGTGTATGGGAGGAAAGAACCTATTTATTTATAAGCTATTTTGGCTCTATCACAATGAATGATTTTTCTTTTTTCCAGTTTATATTCGATTTCTATGCCATTTTTATCAGGAAATATTCCTGAAACTTTATACGGACCTAAATAATTATCATCAAATTTACCATCTCTCTGATTCTTTACTAAGAATATATTTTCACCTATTTTGAAATTTACTGGATTAATTTTTTGATCATACCGTACTTTGGATCTTTGCTTTGAATTTTCTAAATTTTGTCTTGCTTCTTTCCGTGACTCTAATAATCTAGTTGCAAGTTCCTTAACAAACTCTGCGTATGTAGGAATCTCGTCTAGATAGGACAATTCTGATGGTAATCGTGCTTCTTTACCAAAAACTGATTTATACGGCGTGAATTTCGTACCTTGATGTACACTTGTGTTGTAAGCAAAAGTGGCATGAGGCAACCATTTATCCCAATCATCGTGACTTGTAAAATGTTTAATATAATCAGTTAAGACTTGATGGCTTTTCTCGAGAGAACCATTTGATTGAGGATGAAAAGCTGTTGTCTTAATTTGTTTCATTTTGAAAATTTTGGCTACGCAACCCATTACTTTACCTATAAAAGCTTGACCTTGGTCTGTTAAAATTACTTTCGGACAACCGTGTTTTAATATAAAATTCTCGACTAATGCTACCGCGATATCTTTGGCCGTCATGGACACTAAAGGTATTGCAAAACAGTATTTTGAAAGATCATCTTGCATCGTTAAAATATATGAATATCCGTTAGCTGAAGTTTTATTTGGTACTACTATATCTAATGCTAATTTATCCCATACTTCTGCGGATGTGTCTGTAATGACCATCGGCTGTTTTGTTTTTATTCTAACTAATTTCTTTTTCTGGCAACTAATACATTTCCTAACGAAATCTTCAACATGCTTTTTGAAATTGTCCCAAAAATATTTTTGTCTAATTCTATTATAAGTTTTAGTTACTCCTTTATGTCCTGCTATTAAAGTTTCGTGATTTTCGGCTATTATTTTTTCTCTTTTCTCTACTGGAGGTATTATTATTTCATCTTTGCAAATAATTATTTTTAAATCGTTACCTTTGAAAATTTTAGCAATAATATTTTTAATTTTCGTCCAAACTATTTTTGATAAATTGCTTCTACCTTGAGAAATACTAACTGATTTTATTTTTGATTTTTCCATATATAACTTTAAATTTTTGAAAGCTTTACAATAATCTTTTTCAGTTGGTGTATCTCGACTATCACTTTGAGTTACCAACGCGAGTACTTTCTGTTTAGATGTTCCCATTTTGATTACTTGACCTGTTTTATAATTAGTTAAAGGGCTTAATTTTAAATATCCTGACACTAAAAACTGTTTCCCGATTTCGCTTGGTACGGTACCATCGGCGTTAATGAAACATAAATAATAATTTTTCTGCATTTCTAAGTTATCTCTTTTTTCGTGTACGTTCTCGTTACTGTAGTCGTTTGATGTATTTGAAATTATAGATATATTACCGTCAGAGTCTATTTCCTCGTTAGATAAATTGTCGTTTGCTATTATGATCGCATTGTCGTTTGATTTGTTTTGATTTCTGTCCGAATTTAATTGTGTCGAATTTTGTCGTATGTCTATTTCATTATCAGATAAGTTTATCTATTCGATTTGGTCAAAATTTTGGTCATTAAATGGATTTATTTGTTCTATTTGTTCGAAATTTTCGTCGTCAGCTGAATTTATCTGTTGATCGAAGTTCAGGTCGTTGAATGAATTTATTCGTTCAGGCGATTTTGAATTTCGATCAACAAGTGAATTTAGTGTAGGGTTTTGTGATTCTCTACGTGATGTAGCTTGTTGTGAATTTTCTGGGCTTGTATTTTCGTTTATTATTGACAATCTATCATTAGTTCGTTTATTATTTAAATTTTGTTGACGTTTAATTGCTTTTAGAGTAACCATTATGTCTGGTAATTTGGGTTGTGAATTTTTATTATTTGGCTTTTTCGTTTTATTTTTAAAATTTTTCGCAAGATGTTGTATTTTATTCGGAATCTGTTTTTGTGTATGTGTATGTTCGTCGTAGTCTGCACAGCATGAACATGTTTTGGGTTTACGTTTTCTAGTCGATCTACGTAGTTCTGGTGTAATTTTATTAGTATGTGTTTGTTCTGCATCAGTACCGTGAGGTCTGTTCTTGTCTGCGTCTGTTAAATTTGGGTTTATTTTTGTAGTGTTTGTTTTTGTCTTTTCTGTATTTTTATTGGCTATTTTTTCCTGTGTTATTGTGTTAGTTTTTATGGTTGTTGTTTTGTCGGGTGATTTTACTGTCATGGGTTCAATTACAAAAGAATTTTCCCCTATGTCGTTAATTGAAATGTTTATGTTGTTTTCTGGTTCGTTATGAATTACCGCAGAGACGTCCAAACGTTTTGGATAATCGCCTCCTTCGTCAGAAGACCAAGGAATTGCACCTCCCATGTCTTTTTTATTTACGGATTTCGGTTTGATAGGAGTTCTTGGAGTGATAGGGATTATTTCGATAGGTGATTCAGTACTAATGTCATTTGAATTTTCTGAATATATTTTTGAATAAGTCATTTCTGTCTCGTCAGTGTTCGATTCACTGTCAGAAGTTTCTGGAATAATTATTTTTTCAATTTTCTTACTTTGTTTATTTATTTGTCTACGTGTACGTATCGTAGGAGAGGGTGTAAACTCTGCCATTTTAGTTGTCCTTTTGATTTGAGAAGGATTAAATTTATTTTTATTAATTTTTACATTTTTCTTATCTGTCTGTATTTTTGGATTTGGATGTCTAGATGTAGCTTGTGTTTGTACGTTGGGTGGTAATGATAATGGAGTGTTCGTGGTTTTACCACTTTCAACTTGCGGATTTGGGGATTGAGGTGATGGTGTTAAATTACATGAATTTTTATGTTTTGGAGAGTTTATAGAATTATTAGAAATAGAAGACAAACCGAAATCTGTCATATCAGATTCGTCACTTAAATACGAAGGGTTGTCTTTAATGAGTTTTTTTCTCAGAGTTACAGCATCATACATGTCTCCTGATGACGACGATCCGTCAGAATAATCAGGAAGAGT
This sequence comes from Microplitis demolitor, assembly GCF_026212275.2. Lineage (NCBI taxonomy): Eukaryota > Metazoa > Arthropoda > Insecta > Hymenoptera > Braconidae > Microplitis > Microplitis demolitor. The sequence goes on from NC_068551.1 coordinate 10,845,749, forward strand.
TATTGATTTATCTGGTTCTGGATTTGATACGACTTTGCATTTAGAATTTTTATTTAATTTTGCATTCTCGAGAGAATTACGTATGCGATTTGAATTTTCGTTAGAATTTAATTTATTTTTATTATTTTCATTTTGATTTTTAGAATTGAAGTTTTTATTTATTGAATTTGAATTTAGTTCTTGAGGATTATTTGTTTCCAAGTTTGTGAATATTTTATCATTTTTATTTTTACTTAAATCATCTTCGCTTAGTGATTCAGTGCTCGAAAATTTTTTATATGGATTATATCGTCTGACGTCAGATCTTTTCATTTTTAAAATTTTATTTTTACCGATATATCCGTTTTTATTATTTTTAATTAATCGCCGGTCGCTAGGGTAGCTAATCCTATTGCCGTCGCTAGTAGATTTGACGACTGGGTCCATAGTATTGTTACTGACTGGCCCAACCGCTTGAGTTTTTGGCTCAAGAATTTGACGTTTTTCGACCGGATCTTCTAGACCGACCGCTTGAGTATTTTGCTCAAGATTTTGAATTTTCGAATTTATTTTTCTAACTCCGTCGACTGAGTTGGTCGCAATTTTATTTTTATCGCGAATTATTTTCTTACTTGGAGTAATTTCCTCTGAACTTGAATTTTTATTTTTGTTAAAATTTGTAGGTAATTTATTTTTATCGTTATTCGAGCTAATTGACTCTGAATTAGTTTTGCATTTAGGTTTCTTTTTAAAGACTTTACCATCGTCTGAAGGATCTGAAGTCCTCAACCTAGCGATTCCGGGTTTTCCAGGTCGCCATTTAATTTTAAATGGATAAACTTCGCGGTTTTTCATTATTGGGTTACGCGATAAAGCGTCCGCGTTTGTGTTTATTTTTCCCGCCTTATATAACACGGTATATTCGAACTCTTTAAGCCGTTCTCTCCATCTCATTACACGCGATGTTGGGTCATTCATATTATTTACCCATACCAGCGGTCTGTGATCGGTGACAAGAGTAAACTCTCTGCCATAGAGATACGGCCTAAATGTTTTCATACCAAACAAGGCTGCGACCATTTCTTTGTCGGTGGTCGAATAATTTTTTTCGTGTTTGTTGAGCACACGAGAAGCTGCTGCTACAATTGTGTCTTCGCCAATTTTGCCTTGTGAGAGGATTGCCCCAACTGCATAGCCCGATGCATCGGTCGTTAAGATAAATGGTTTCGAAAAATCTGGATACTGCAATATCGGAGCTGTACATAGTTTATCGCGCAAAGTTTCAAAAGCTATCTGATGTTCAGGCGCCCATGAAAATCTTGCGTTTTTGCTTGTAAGATCGGATAGGCACTTAGAGATTTTTGCGAAATCCTTGATAAATCGTCGATAGTAACCAGCAAGTCCAAGAAATTCTCTCACTTGTGTTGTATTTTCAGGTGTTTTGAAACATTTGATCGCTTTAATTTTATCGGGATCAGGCTTGACACCGTCGGCAGATATAAGATGGCTTAAATAAATTACTTCTTTTTTTAGGAATTCACATTTATCGGCTTGTAAAGTTAAATTCGCACTTCGCAAACGTTCGGCTAATTTTTCGAATTTAGTCTTATGTTCTTCTAGAGAACGTGCGTAAATGACCTATATCGTCTAAGTAAACAAAGAGATCTGCTCCTTGTAACCCGCGTAAAACTAAATCCATTAACCTTTGGAACGTTGCTGGAGCATTTTTAAGTCCAAATGGCATTCTATTAAATTGATAATGACCATGAGGAGTTGTAAATGCTGTTTTGTGCTTATCTTTAGGATCTACTTTTAATTGATGAAAACCCGATTTTAAATCAAATACTGAAAAATAAATCGCACCACCTAATTGATCAAGAATATCATTTATCAACGGTAGTGGATATGCATCTTTAACAGTCTTATCATTTAATTTACGATAATCTATAACTAAACGCCATTTTTTATTGCCTTTTGAATCAGCCTTATTAGGTACGATCCATAAAGGGGAATTATATGGTGAGGTCGAAGGTTCAATAATATCCATTAACATTAGTTCTGTTATCTGTTTTTCTATTTCGTCTTTCTGTACTGGAGGGTGTCTGTATTGTCGAGTATTTACGGGAATGTCATCGGTAGTGGGTATAGTATGAGTCACAGTGTCTGTAGCACGCAGTGGTTCTCCTGGAATGTGGAATAGGTCAGCGTATTTCTCTACTAGAGAAACTATTGCTTTACGCTCTTCCTTATTCAGATGTTTTAAACGAAAGAGTTTTAACACTTTGTTCAGACACGATTTTCCCCGGCCGTGGTACTTTTATCGTAATTGTCTGTGTCGTCATGCGTCAAAGTAGTATCCTCGTCTTCGCTTGTCTCGAATGGGTACAGAGGAATTACGGGTACTTTTACTTTTACATCTTTGTTAAGAGTATTTATTGCGTACAAATAAGCGATTGCGTTATTACTCACTAAAGCTTCGTCCGCGTAAATACCGTTTTCAAATTCGATACGAGATGTATAACCCTCTCTAAGTTTACTATCTACTCGAACAAACATTGCCGTTTTCGTTCGAGCTTTTAAAACGAAATATTCTCCTTCTGTTAATCATATTTGTAGATTCTTTAAATGTTGAAATGTTACCGTATTGTCTACTTAATTTTTTATTCCGCCGTGTTCTCGTAAAAATTCCATGCCAAGTATGCCCGTATAATCTAAAGGAAATTCGTCCGGTATTATATGAAAATAAGTGTCCTTATTAAAAATTTGTATTTTTATTCTACCCAAAGTGATAGCTTCGGAGACACCGTTTAATTTGTAACAATATGATTCATCGATTAATTTTTTATATTTTACTTCCCCGTATTTTATTAAATTTAAATTACATCCGGTGTCTACTAAAATTTTCCCATAGCTAGATATTATATCTTTGGATCTGAACATAATTGACGTAGGTTTATAATCAATTGGCATGGCAACCACGGAATAAGTTTTTGTCGGTATTCTTAGTTTTTGTTTAAATTTTGGCGCTGAATTGCTACGTCTCCCATCGGAGCGCCGACTCGAGGGAACGCTTGGTCGTTTCCCATATTTGTACTCGGTTTTGCATTTAAACCGTCGCGTTTTCCTTCATTATAAATTTTTTTACGACAATTGTTTACTGAATGACCGTTCATTTTACAGTAATCACATTGAAGAATATTTTTGTTTATAATTTGATTAGATTCAATATTCTTTCTTTGAATTAAAATTCTACATTCCTCAATATTATGATTGTTTCTTTTGCAAAAATTACAAAACTTATTTGGGTTGTTTCGATTTTGATTATTAACCTGTTCCGATTTTTCACGACTGTTTCTGTTATAATTTTTATTAAATTGCTGATAAGGATTCAAATTTCGAATGTGGTGATTATTTTGGTTAATTGTGTTGTGTGGGTTTGGGTCTTGGATTGCGAAACAATTTTTATTTGAATTATTATTGAATGGCTTGAAAAGTTTATTTATATTTTTCATTTGCTGTAATTTTTGTTCCGCTTTAATTGCTGCAGTAGCGGCTATAGCAAGATCCGCAAATTCGTCATTGTGTAAAAATAAAGCAAGTCTTGGTTCTAAACCCGAAATAAATGCTTGTACCGCGGTTTCTTTAGCCAAAACTATTTTTTCATCTTTACTATTATCGCCTGTATCCGCGATTTCTGAGCAAGTGTCCTGTAAATGTTTATTCACTCTATGGTAAAAGTTCATTACGCGTTCACTCGATTTTTGCTCCAAGTCATTAAATTCTTTTAACCAAACTGAAACTTGTTTGCTTAATCTAAAATTAAAATTTAAAAATGCAATAAATTCGTCTATTGTTTTTACGTTTGACCCGCTTACTCTAATTAAAGGTTCGCCTTTACATTTGGATTTTAATATTCTAACGAGCGCGTCCTCATTTATTTCTCTTAGATATTCGTTTGCGTCTTTGCATGCCTGTATGAATGATTCTGCTGGATAACTTATACCGTCAAAGTCTGGTATAGTTTTGAAAAATTCTTTGTAATCGAATTTGTTATTTGCACTTAAATTATTCGTTAAATTAAGATTGGGAGGTAATTGGTGTGAAGCACCCACGGGTGGATTTCTTTCGAAATGTGTTTTTAATTGTTGAGCAATAGCTGCTTGACAATTTTCTTCAAATTTATTTTTCATTTCAAGTTTTTCTGCTAGTAATTGTTCAATTTGAGCTTTTAACGCTAGTACTTCATTTTGGATTTCCGTAAGGAAAACTTCCATTTGTTCAAGACTCATTATTGTTTATATAAATATTTCGAAAGACAGAAAAAAAACTTTTAACAATATAATTGACTTACTACTTAGTTGTTTACAGGTTTGAATTTCAGATGAATCGGTAATTGTAGTTGATATGGAGATCTTCGTTGCCGTCGGAAGGTTGATGGAAACACGTTGAGCAGGAATGTGCGATAACTGTAGATTTCTCAGCTGTAGTTGATGTTGAGCTGCGTCCGTCGGGTGTCGTGAATGATATTGGTAGTTTTATTTTATTTTAAATTTTAGTTCTTCATTAACTTCACTCACTTGAATTTTATTATGAATTTTATTTTGAATTCATAAAATTTTATTTTTTTTTCTTGATGTATATGATTCTTATAAATTTATATACTTTTTTTTTTGTTTATTATTTTATTTGAGAGCAAAAAAAAAATTTAATTTCAGATCTTGAATAATAAAAATTCAATTTTCAATTTAAATGTTCGACGAGAAAAAAAAAATTTTGTTATTTTATCTTAATTATTTTTGAATTTTTTTCAATTTCAATTATTTAGATTTTTATTATTATTTATTTCACTCACTTCAATTCTCACTTAACTTTTCACTTCTGTTTCACAATTTTACTTCTTTTTTTATTTAGAAGAAAAAAATTTCCGATGTCGACAAAAAAAAATTTGTAATATTTTTTTTTGTGTTGCTCAATTTCACTTTGAGAACTTGATGTTAATTTTTGTAAAAAAAAATTTTCGGATTTTTGAGATTTTACCAGTCTATTCGGGGGCTGTTCGAATCCGTCGCTGCCACCAATTTTATTTATATAATAAGTTGCTACGTCCTGGTCGATGTTTTGGCGCTGGCGTGGTTGAGCGGTCGATTTGAATTGGACGTAATGAGAACTTACATATAATTATAAATAATTATTTGATAGGGGTTGAACAGCCACCATTCGGTGGTTGAAATAAACTGGTTATTATTTTATATCTCAATCCGATTTATTCAATTGTAAAAGAATAATTTCAATAATGTGAAAATATACAATTGAATCAATTTATAAATTGTTAAAGTTCGTCTAACAATAACTTCGAAAGGGTGAGAAAGAAGTTGAGTGTTTAGTAATGGGCCTGACTGCTCTCTATGATTTTATATTTCAGACTGACTTCTTTAGATCGAGAAAAACTAGAGTAAGTCTCTTATCAATACGAGGCGCTTGGGCATCAGGCCCGCGCATCGTTCGATATAGAGGGGTGGATCGTGATAAGCAGTATTCTCGAATGATCCATTCTCCGTTCTCACGCTTTCTCCGTTTTTGTTATTAACAAATGAGTCACTTATCTATGAACAAAAGTTATCTTAGAACAAAATAGATGTTTGTGCAGCTGCACGTCTCGAGGATTTACTCGAGGCGTCAGCGTTTATTTGTACATAACAAATATTAAGAGAAAAATAACTTTATCAATATGTTTCAAATATTCTAAATAATATCATATTATTTTATGTTCTATTATTTTATATTATTATGTTATGCTATATTATTATATTATATTATATCCTATAATATAGAGTAACTTATTAATTATGCAACTTGCTAAATTATCAATATACATCTTAATTAATTAGTTAGGTCTCAGATTGGTCTCTTAATAATTAGAATTTTAAAATAGTCAGAGACATCTGATGAGCAGGCTGGAACGTAACAGATTTAAAAATCTAAACAGGTCAACTCATTTTAAACACATCATAAACTACTTTTTTTTTATTAATTTTGTCTAAAGATAATTTTTCAAATAAATTAATTGATTTGAATGAATTTTGCAGCAACCAAATAAGGTTATCAATAACTTTATAATTTTATTTAGCGACCATAATTTTAATGTATATAAATTTTATTTAGTGCCAAGTTGGTCAAAAGCAATATGTATTAAATTCAACAATATGAATAGAATTACATGCATGTATTTCAGCTAGACTGTTATCATTTATTCAACAAATAGTATACATCTACCCATACAACAATCTTGTTCAAGGCTTGAGCAAGCCTGGTCTCAAGTTCGATAGACGTTAATGTCTTTTCTTACTCATGTGTCTTACTGCAGATACTTGTGGCAAGATTTCAATAGCAAGTCTAATGCAAGCCTAACACAAGAAATTCGTGCCAGATTATAACTCAATCCTGGAGAAAGACTATCATTGAAAATAGCTGCGCATGGCCTGCTCAAGATATGTTCAAAGCTAAAAATTGACCTTGAGTACCCCATACATAATTAGATCTGATCATACCTGGCTGTTATATGCCCATATATAAGTCTATATATGATCAAATCTGATTATATATGAGTCTACCCAGGAAAAAAACTTATATATAATTATATATAAATCACTATATAAAATGATGTATGAGTTTTGGCCATATATAATTATGTATAATTTTATAGAATTATACATAATTATATATAACTATGTATAATTTTATATAATGATTTATATATAACCAATAACTGCCATGAAAAAAAACAAAATAAAAACAAACCTTGCCAAGTGATGGGCTTGAACCCAAGACCTTTTGATTCGGAGTCTGATGTGTTGATCACTGTGCTGAATCACAGACTTGGAAAGTCAAGTTTATTGTATATATTTGTTTGGATACAAATGAACTTTAGAAAATTAATAAATGATTGATTCTATTATTTGTATTGTATTCAATTATGTTCTTGTTTATGAGGTAAAGAGACCAATAGCGGTATACCCACTTATAGCAGGGCAATAATTCCTTCTTTTGGCAAATTAAAAAACAATGAGAAGTTAAAATCTTTTAAACTTAACTAAGACTTTTCTAATTTTATATCTCAGTTTTTTATAACTAAATTCATTGTTGAAACTTCAAAATTTTTTAGCTGTCATCCCGCTTTGGGTTTTGTTAGTCTATTTCCAAAAATTTAAAAAAAGTTTTTCTTTATAACATTTATGAATGGGGTAATAAATGAAAAAATTTTAGAGACTTTATTTTATAAACCATTATGCAGTTTTTACAAATAATCTTACGTTGTTTGGTCGTATCTAAATTATTTCACAAAATATTATGATTCACACACCCACACAGCTTGATATTCACTCAGAAATTGCCATTCGATAAAATTTTTTAGAACTCCATTGTATAAAATTTTATATAATTATATAAAATTACATAAAATTTTATGTAATTATATAAAATTATATAAAATCTTATCTAATTATATAAAATTTTTTCGACCGAATGTATAAATATAGATGATTATATGTAAGATAACATAATTATGTATATTTATATATAATGAAATTAGAAAGAGTTATATAATTATATATAAATATAAATTGTTATATAAAACTGTATATAAATTTATATAATTATATATGTTTATGTATAAAAAGTTTGAAATAATTAGATATGCCATATATAATTATACAAAATTATATATAATTTTATATTATTATATCTTATTATATATAATTTTTTTTCCCGGGTATATATAATTAGATATGATCATACTTGGCTGTTGTGATTCCATGTATAACCATATATGAGTCTATATATGATTAGACATAATCATATATGACTCTATATACAATGAGACATGGTCATACTTGGCTGTCAACCATTTATAACCATATATAAGTCTATATTTGATCAGATATGATCCTATATGAGTTTATATATGATCAGATCTGATAATATATAGGTCTATATTAGACCGAGCCAAAAAAATCGACAATTTTTTTTTTCTTCCGATACTGTAAAAATATTATTCTTGATGACCAAAAAAAATTATTGTGCAAGTTTGAGCCCTTAATGTTGATATTAAGAGGTATATCATTACGAATGTTTGTTTTTTGACAGAAATTTTAATTTCTACCCAAAACTCGTAAATCATCTATCTGAAAAATTTGAGAAATGCATGCTCTTGAAGGAAATTGAATTTCCTATTTCTAGTCAAGATATATATTTTGAAGGAAATTTCATGCTCTACAAAAAAGATCTCTTAATATTTTTTGCGAAATTCACTCCTTCAAAAGTTATTCAAGGTTGAAGTTGAGTAAAAAAAAATTTAAATAACCTGAATAATTTTAGAAGAAGTGAATTTAGCAAAAAATATTAAGAGAGCTTTTTTGTAGAGCATGAAATTTCCCTCAAAAATATGTATCAGATCTAATTATATATAGACTTATATATAATCAGATCTGATCATATATAGACGTATATATGGGCTCATAACAGCCATTTATGATCAGACATAATTATGTATGGAGTCATATATAATTATATATGACCCCATATATAATCATGCATGATCATATATAATCATATATAATTAGACAAAAACTTTTTTCATCGGGTAGTTTAATTTATTGGTTAAATATATATTTATTGTAATAAAAATTAATTACGGTTACCGGAATATTAATTATAAATTGATTTATAAACTGACGACACCTACGTCTCGGGATTCAGCCATCTTGGCGCGTTTGGCGTCCACGTCAGACCAAGTCCACATCCTTCACGATGAAAACCGTTGACAGAATTTCAGGTAATTACCAGGACTCCACACAATTTCTCCACTGACCTCCTCCAGTAGAGACTTCTCCAGGTATATAGATATATAAATGTACGACAGCTTCCAAGATATAATTTATCCAAAATTATCCGGGATCCGGTAAATAATTACAACGTCATGCTCGAAAGATAACCAGAATCTGGTGGCCGCCTACGGTAACTGGACAACGAGGGATAAATTAACATTTTCTTACACCCACTGGAAATTGCCACTACTCAAAGGACCTTTTTTGGTAGCAAGTGTAGTCCTCTACAAAAGTCTATGAGCTAAAATGCAAAAGAAAATTTTTAATATGGTGAGCGGAAGGAAAAAGTTATAAAAAATTCTTTTTCAATGTTATTTAAATCGGAAAAATAAAAAATGGATTAGCAACGGGTTATAATCGGAATTAAGAGCTGTCATGCGGCTCAAAATTTTTGTTTTTTCACCGACTACAAGATTTTCAGGTGGGACTTGATAAAAAAAAATGTTGCTCTAAAATGAAGCGCCCTAATGGACATGCATAACTATATTAAAAAAAATTGTATGCTCATGAATGGCTTCATACATGAACCATATATGGCCATGCATTGCCATGTATGATTCATTTTTCACGGGTGCGAATGATCCAATTACTGCGTGCCCATTACTGCGGCTAAATCAATTACAAAAAACTTTGGGATCAGACAAAAAATGAAATAAAACAAGTTTGAAAGATAATTATTAGCTTCATAAAATAATTAATAAAATTTATTAATATAATAACAAATTTATATTAATTTATAAAAATAAATATGACAAGTAAACACCGCACAGTATAATCACCATTAAAAATTCGTGTAGAATCGATTTTTGTAGTCTTCATCAGTAAAAAACTCAGTGAAGTAGTTAATAACACTAGTGAACCATCCTCGTATCTTATACTCTGTTACCTTAGCCCGGGTAACAAATAAATTTTCAGAATTTCTTTCTGAAACATTTGGATGACGTTTTAACAAACTTTCAAGCCAAAACCTTCCTGGTTTATTATTAGGGAATGGGGTTTTCCTGTTATCATTCTCACCCAGTATTTTTTTCAACAAATTTATTTTTGTTACTGGGAAACCTTGTTTCCAATAGTAAAAAATCCATTTAACTAGTTCATTTTCTTCTTCATAACTAAGTACAGTTGATGGTCCGGGTGGTTTGTCACTGTCTTGTGAATTTTTCTTGCTCTTATCGTTGATTTCGGTATGTTATATTTCCTAGAATCTTATATCTTGTTTTTTTGATCACTTAAGATTTATTCTTTTATAAACCTTCTGCTTATCATTAACATTAGGCATTGTTAATTTTTAACAAAACGCAACTTACAGACGAGTTGATACACGCACTATTTTTATAGGTTAAAATAAAAAAATTTACTACCGCAGTAATGGGTACAAACGCATACAACTACAGGCGTTTCTATTACTGCGGGTTTATATTGAGAAAACCGCAAGAATGCATACATGCCCAGTTTGTTGGTACCAATTACTGCTTCCGTAAATAAATAATATTAATTAATCAAAATTCAATTTTTATTGAATTTTTGGTATTCAAAAAAGGTTATCTTACTTCTGTAAGCAATAATAATATAAATTGATTCATTAATTTAAGAAAGAAGGACCTACAAGTTCCACATCTTTTCACGCAAGAACTCACAGAAAAGGCATAATATTCAACTTCTATAACCTGTCGATTTTAATTAGTTAATAATAAATTCAAAATTTATTGTACATGTAAAACTACTGTACAGTTAATTTCTTTCAGGTTTCAATTATTAGCAATAATTTTTTTAAATCAACAAAACTCAGTCATCGTTTATTTATTTTAGTTTATTTATAATTAAATCAAAAAAATTCGCAGTAATACCCACACTTACCTTACTTTATTAATATTTTATAAAACGTTCTTATTTATAAAATTTATTCTAGAGAAAATAAAAAACTGATTTATACTTTATTCTAGAGTAAGTTATATAAAAACAGATTTAAAATAAAAAATAATTCATTTAATAAATAAAAAAAAAACCTATGATCATTGACAAATAATAAAAAAAAATTTCATTTAATGACAAATAACTTATACCATTTTATTTCGAATTAAACAAATATTTTCAATGATTTAATATTACTACATAACATCTGGAAAAGTCAGGGAATGTCAGTTTCAAAAATCTGTGGTGGCTATGTCGAGTTATTCAACGTACAACAGTTCATTAGATGTTTGAAGATCAGTTGATGCGATCATGAAATAGATTTTTCAGCAAATAATAGATAGTTTTATAATTTTATTTGTTTCTGACCAATTTGGCACTAAATAAAATTTATTAATAACTTTTTAGTTACTAAGATTCGTTCAAATCAACCAATTCATTAAAAAAATATTTTGAGCGATAATTTAGAGAAATAATAATTATTTTTTACTTGACTTTGAGATTTCATACCTAATACTTTTTAATGAAAAAGAAATAACTGTAAAGTCCTAAACTCACAAATGTACGTTTGATTGAGAAATTTTTTTAAGGTATAAATGTCCAAAAAAAAATCTGTAAACCACCTGACCCTGTGGGTCAGACCTGAAACTTTACGCTCGAAAAAATTATTGTCAAAACACTTTCAAGCTCAACAATAGTAATGACGCACATTCCATTGCGAAAATTCAAGTAATAAACAATAACGAGAAAAAAATAATGAAGTAAATCGTTGTTTTTTTTAAATTTGCATGAGCAATATCTTTGCAAATAATGAACAGATTTTTGATGTTTAAAATGGCATATCACGCAGATTTCTGTTCTCTAACCTTGGAAAATTTTTTTGAAACATTTGATAAATAATATTACGAATTATTCCGAATAAATGAAGTAAATCGTTATTTTTTGTATTTTTAATCACCAATATTTTCAGAAATAATGAATCGATTTAGACGTTCAAGGTGACATTCGACGCAGTTTTTCAATCACTAACGTTCAAAAAAACACCGTAATCAATTGATTCAAAAATTTAGATTTTATTAGAGAAAAAACACTTTTTTTCAATTCTTTCGACAACGGTTTCTCTTGAACGAATGAACTGATTTTGGTAGCTGAGGTGGCATTCGACTCAAAAAAAAAAAAAAAACAGTTTTGAAAAAATTTTATTTTTGAAATATCTCCGAATGTGCCGTACTAATTGTGTTCAATTTTTTACAGCTTGTAGGAATTAATAAGCCGCGTCTGATGACACCTTAAAGATCAAGAACAGTTTACCCGTTCAAAAGTTACAGAATATTTACATACATACGTACGTACATACACACATACATACACTCAAACATCATCTTGAAATTAGTCAGAATAACTCCCAAGAACCTCAACACGTCCAGATCCCTTAGAAATTTGATTTTCGAAAATCGGACCGACACCCATAACTTCCCTTTTTTTGATAATTTTCAAATTTTTTAGCGGAAAGTTAAAAATGAAATAAAAGAAACCTTAATATAAATATACAAATCTTGAAGCGTTTTGTTAATATGATGAAGTAATAGATAAACTTTTATTAATATTTAGTCACAAATAAACAGGATTTCTACAATCGCTTAGCTTTCCTAGGTCTTGGAGGACACCAAGATACTCTTGTATTATCTGTAATTGATATTATCTCCATTCCTCCCATTTGAAGTCCTTTGATTGCAGACTGTAATTTAGTAGCGTTAAAAATAAACTATTTATTTTAAGTATTTAAAAAAATTTACCATTCGACCTGGTCCTAAACCAGCTACTCGTACTCTAATGGTTTTATATCCTTGATCTAATGCTTTCTAAAAATAAAAATATCATAAATTATAATTAATTAAAGTCTTATCTCATTGAACACATTAAATTTTTCTTCTATTTCTTCTATTCATATTTTATTTTTAAAATATTTACTTGATTCAATAGAATGTTAAATTGCTCCAATATCATTAATAGATTTATTTGTAACCCCATATTATTTTTCTCAGTGTAAAGTAATTATTTAATATTTAACAATACTCTAAATTGTTCTCAAACAATTTTAATTCTTTTTCAATGTAATAACTAATAATCAGCTGCAATAAATTCTTTTAAAATTAATCAGTCTTTTTACAAAACATAATCAATAAATAAATAAAAATAATTTTTCTCGATTCAATTGTAATATTGAGGATCAATATTTCCATCTTAGGTTCAATTCAATCAAAAATTTAAATAATGAGATATATCTATATATTTCATACACGACAGCGATCTACAGTCCCTACGTAACTGTTCAAACTTTGCTACAAAATTATTAAATAGTTTTCAAATTGAACTATCGATCGAATCATTTGGACCAGTTCTTTACTCTGAAATTTGATTAATCCGGAATTAGATTATTATTATTAGTATATTTACACAGAAAAAAAAGATTTTTTGGCGCAAGTAATTTTTTATTGACGCAAAAAATTCTGGTTTTCAATTCATACTGCAAAAAATTACTTGGGGCAAGTAAAAAGTTTTTTGGACCAACTAAAAATTTTTTGCGTCAGGAAATCCATTTTTTCTATGTATACATTGCCAACATATAGATATATATACAAGCAATAATAATTTAGTTACGAAGTAATAAAATTTCGAAATAAAAAATTGGTCCTTTACCAAAGGCGTATCGTCCATAAGCAATCAGAAAAAGTACAGTAGGGTGTCCCAAAAAACCCGACTATTTTTTTCTTTTTCGATCTCGCACGAAAATTTGTTGGTTTACGATGTTTTAAGAAACCTCTCCAAATATCAAGCTCGATAAAAAATTTTAAAGAGGTCACTCACGAATTTTGAAAATATCAAAAATGATTGAAATTCAGATTTTTCATTTCTAAATTTTTTCTTTCTCGTGACAGCAATAGTTTATATTTGTAAAATCATGACTACGCTGAAAATTTCAACACAAAATTTAAATACTTAAACGGCGCTCAAGAATTTTGAATATTAACTGATCATATGTTACTAATAGTTTGAATTAGTTATTGTATTTTTTTATAACTCAATTATTGTCATTTCAGTAAAATATAACTTTTGCATAATCAAAAATATACAGGACAGTCTTAAATTATAAAATTTGGTAAGTTTTGAATAAGCGAAAAAACCTACAAATTAAATTAAAAAATAAAGTACTTAAATAAATTATTATTTCTATTTCTCGGGTCATATTGTCATTCATTGTCACTGCAGATGGTGTCTTATACCCCCTCCCAAAATTCTGAAAAAATTCTTAAAATATCCTCTCTTAATGTAGAATATTTCCACCCAGCTTTGGTTCTGCGGAATCAACCCCTTCACCTACCCTTACAGAAGAAAAGTCTATATCACTACAAACGATGTCTTATACCCCCTTAAAATTTTTGCCCATTTCACTTTAGCTCAAGTATTTATGACCTTAATTAATTTTTTTCAATTATTTAGATAATTTCCTTCAGTAAACGTTCGGAACTTCAGTTACATAGTATTCAAGGGTCGCGCGAAAACGTCCAAAAGACAGCACTCAGAAACATTCAAAATTCTTGAGCGAGGTTTAAATATTTAAATTTTGGGCTTAAATTTTCAGCGTAGTCATGATTTCACAAATATAAAATATTACTGCCACGAAAAAGAAAAAAATTTGAAATAGAAAAGTCGGATTTCGATCATTTTTGATGTTTTCAAAATTCGTGAGCGACCTCTTGAAAATTTTTTATCGAGCTGATTTTTGGAGAGGCTTCTTAAAACATCGTAAACCAACAAATTTTCATGGGAGATCGGAAAAAAAAAAAAATAGTCGGTTTTTTTAGGCCACCCTAAAATACAGCATTCATATAATCTTAGAATAATCAAAAATTTTGACGTCGGTAATTTCAAAATATAACAAAAAAAAAAAAAAAAAACAAAACTAATCAAAAAACAAATAAATATCTTTTAGCGTAAAATTTATGTATATATACAATTATTCATGGCAACTTCGGTTTATTGCTCTGATCATATTTATTTATCATTCGAACTTGCTATCAGTAAACTCAAGATATCAAACTAAATATCAACCAAAATCGTTTGAAACTGTAAGAATACATAAATTCGAGACAAGACCTTTCTAACGATACCAAATTTAGTCACAATAACTCATTCTATCATAGAGATATTATAAATATATAACACGAACAGAATTTTTTTTACTCTTTTAATATTATAGATTGTACCAACAACAATAAATTAATTTGAATAATTCGAATCGCGTTCCTAATACCAAAAAGGCATATAAATTTTATATTTCGTTTTGGCTTTCGAGAACCAAAAAGGCCATACGCCTTTTTTTAATTTTTTTAATTTCACTGATCGCTTTAGAATTACGAAATTGATCAATAAACAAAATTTTAAATATTAATGCCAAAATGGCCTATAATGGCCATGGAGCTTCAAAATGCACTTTTTGAATTCCTGGTACGATTATTTTTCACTTGAGTCCAGCTTCTCAAAAATCACCAAAAAATTTCATTGTTTTTTTTTTTTTTTTAATTTTTTCCATTAGTGTATTTACATTTAAATTCGCGGGTTTAATTTTATGGTAATTTACTTTTTTTGTCTTTTGACATTAATAATCATTGCGCCTAAAAGCAATAAAATTTATGTATATTTCTAGGCTTTTTTCGTTTTTATTTTTTTTTTTTTTGGTTTTAAAATATTCATTTCAAACCATTTTTAATAGTCTAGTCAGTAAGTGAGTTTTCTGCGAAAAATATTTAAAACACTCTTAAAAATATGGAGATTGGTGCATTGGATTTAGACTTTAATTCTGAGAAATGGGTATTTTTTAATTCATCCGCCATTAAAATTTCATTTGTTATAAACAAAAAACGAAGAGACAAAAAGGGAGTCTCCGTTTTGTAGCTATAACTTCAAAAATATTAAAGATATCTGAAATTAAAAAAAAAGGCCATTCGACAGCCGAAATGGAAGGTAGATTTTCTAATTAATCTATATAAAAAGTTTCAAACATACATATCTTGTCATACATGTTAGTGTATAGTCATAACATGAAATTAGGCTCGTTTTCTAAGAGTGAGGGTAAAAAATGACAACGACTTTTTTCGATAGAATACAAGTGACAAAATTGTATTAACATGAGAAATGTATAAGCTATGTGGAATGAAAATCATATTTTTAACATTTTTTGATTTGATTAGAATTTTCAAGGCTATCAAATTATTGGAAGGAATGGTCAAAACATAAAGTTTAAGGTAAAAAATCAAAGCTTACTAAACAAGCTTTGAGATACTTTCTACTAAAATTGTTTATCAGTTTTAGTTTTAATGTTATATGAACTTCAACAGTAAATAAAAACTGATTTTTTTGAAAAATCGTGAAAATTCAAACAGCTATTACTTCAAAACTAATCGACCGATTTAGCTCATCTTCGAATTTGATCAAGATAATCGCCTATAGAATAAGTTTAGAAAATTTCATTCAAGAACCGAAAAGAAATGTGAGTGCTATCGTAATAACAAGACCAGTGATAATCATAGTACATAGAGGTACATTTGATACATCATAGGTAATAAAAGAAATGCTTTTAAAATATTAAATAGCTGTGAAATTTACAGGTTATTTTGTTCACAATCGCGTTAAGCGACGTTACGTTACGCAGTAAGTTTTACCAAGTTTTATCAAGTTTACTTTCTCACACTGTAATATTTGATGAAAATTATCAAAGTATCAATCGATAAGCTTTAAAATTTGCAGTTTTCCTCAGCAAGTTTTACGTAAAAATTATTAAAACTTGTTTCTTAAAATAACGATTTTGCCACTATAAACTGTAAATTTTACATTTTCAATTAGTAATATTTGTGTTTATTCTTTTCAATAATCTAGTTTAAATAGTGATAGAACCCACTGCGAAATGTAAATTTTTTTTTCTTTTTCATCTATACGTAATTTTTCGTTTTTTTATTTCGAGAAAATTATTCAAACAAATTAATATTATATATTAAAGTCATGATGTATTATAGGATATACTATAGTACATTCCAAAAAGGTACTTGTTACTTTGTCAGATGACAGAAGAATACTTGAACAAAATTGTATTTAAATTTGGAATATAACAATTCTAGAATATCTTTCTTACCAGGGAAAATACAAGTGGCTGGGCGCGATCTCGTAATGAGCACCGAACTACGCCTACTGCTGCTGCCAAGCACTCGTGACTTTCCCCTTCTCCATATCTATCTTTTCTCCCAAGAAATTTTTTTTCTTGGCTTAAGCAACTTTTGTTTTCTTGGTCGGAGCATATAAAAATACTTGCATGAAAAGTATAGTCCTTGTTCCGAGAAATTTTGTTTTCTTTAAACAAGAAAATGCAATATTGCTGCAAAAAAATTATGTATCTTGCTTAAAAAAAAAAATATCTCTTGCTTTAAGACATGAGAAAACAAATTTTGATTTAAGATAAAAATTTGAAGATAATTGTTTACTTGGTGCAAATATATTTTTATTTTCCGAATCGATAACAAAAAATTCTGAATCAAGAATATTTACCTTGATTCAAATTAACTGTTTTTTCTGTCGATAATCGCTAATATTGGAGCATGGGTCTTGGCTTAGTGTAACGTGCACTCACATATACTATTTCAAAAATATTTACTGACAATTGAATAGAATTAGTATTTTCGTACATCCAGCTAATTGCCGTGATACGGTCTTAAATTTCAATATCTAAAATGTAAAACTTACAAATTCAAATGCAAGTGATTTCATGGAATTGAAACACAAATTTTCAATTTTCAAGCTTTAATGAATGGTTGTAAAACTGCAAAAGTTTAAAAAGTAAATTTTTAATTTTCTGAAACTTATTGACGATACTTTAAAATGTAGTTTTACTATTTTTACATTTTAAATAGTAAAAGTTCGTGATTGCTAAGGCATTGATGATACTTGACATAGAAATTTTTCAAATTACAGTGTGAGATGTAATAGTTCCATTTTCTACATTAAGGTTCATGATTAAATGTCCATACTGTAAATCTTCTCGAACCACTTAACAAATTTTCTTATTTGATACTTTAATTTTCACACAACGACTAAACTGTAATTTTTACAGTTTTATAGAGGATTAAATGATTTTGAAAGAAACAAACTTTCTATAAGCAAAAGGTAATAATTATTTTACATTTTGTTGTGTACGATTTACATTTTCAAACTAAATATTACTGTTTAATTTGCTACTAATTTTTTACAGGATAAAATTTAAAAATTACAGTATACATTCTAACTTTTGTAATTTTTAATATAACGGGCTGGTTTTTACATTTTATTCTGTAACTATTCCACCTACTGTGATTTGGCTTGAATAATGAGAGTTGTATAGCTCGGGAAAGTAGAAAATCTATCAGGGGATGAACAAGCGGATAATTGCTTGTTGAAAACCCGAAAGGAACAAGTGGAGGAAACGCTTTACATAGGGTATGGGAAGAACTTGCATCCCACCACTAATCCTACGCAAGCATGTGGACCAAAGTTGGGAGTTTGGTACCGCGGTGGACCTTTCCAAGCCCACTGTGACCAGAGCCTCTCGATTTTCTGAGATGGAAGCAGTATTTGGCCCAAAATAGGTCGGACTCATGGTGGCTGTGGTTAGATACCACGCACAATGAGAATTTTTAGTAGATTTAATAAAAATCTAACTGTTGTATTTGTCCTCATGACGCAACTTTACAAAAAGTTTATATGTGTATTTATATATATATATATATATATATATATATATATATACACGATATAACGCGCGGTTCTTCCAAGATAGCGTCCACAATCCTGTACCGATCTTAATGAAATTTTTTTTGCATAGTCTTTAGCTAAAGAGCTCGGTTCAGTCCGAAGATGAGCTAAATCGGCCGAAAAGTTCAAAAGTTATAGTCATTTAAAGATTTTTTAAGTTTTCAAAGAATTCAACTTTTCTTGATTTATCTGTGAATAACTTTTGATCCTAAAGAGATAATCTATTTTTGGTGATTGAATCTTTATGTTCATTCGATTTGCTTTAATTTAAACTATGTTGCTTATTCTTTAGATAATTTTTTCTAATACTTTGATGAATTTCAAAATTTTCAGAAAAATAGAAAAAAACATTTTTTTTTACTTTCTCATTTAATAACTTTCAAGTAATACATAATAGTTGAATCTTGTTAATATTTTTATGTAGCTTATCTAATGAGCTTCATATTCCAGTAGTATTTTTTTTATATTCAACAAAATTACCTATTTATTTATTGAAATTTAGCTGTTGCATTCGTTTTTCCACTTTTTAATAAATTCATGTAACTGTTCCAATTTTGATTTCTGCCGTGTAACACTTTTAAAATCTCAACATTAAAGTATACGTAAAGTATTTTTTTAAAATTGACAAGCATAAATATAATTGATCTTATAAGCTTTAGATGAATCTTTAAACGCCACCACCTACCTTACAGATTTAAATAATTAAATAAATAATGAAAAATCTACTTCCATTTCGGCTGCCGCATGGCCTTTTTTTGATTATACTTCCGGTTAACGTCCACTATCACTGCCATTTTGTGTCTTGAACATCATGGCGCTCGCAAAAACTCGGAGATAAAAGAACATTAGGTGATGGATAAGGGCAAGTGTGTATAATGGCTTGTCTGAAATCTTAGTGATTATAAGTGGAAGAAACCTGCATGGGAAGAACTTGCACCCCACCACTAATCCTACGCAAGCATGTTAACCAGAGCTGGAAATCTGGTACCACGGGAGGCCTTTCCAAGCCCACTGTGACCAGTCTTTTTATTCCCTGAGATGGGAGCAGTGTTTGGCCCAAAAGAAGTTGGACTCGTGGTGGCTGTGGTTAGATCCAATGACATTTTTTGATAAGTCCGATAGTAAAAGTAAATTAAAAGTAAAAAGATCTCGAAATTTACTCTAACTTGACTCGAATAACTTTTGAGCAGATGGATTTATCGAAAAATGATAAGAGAATTTTTTTGTAAAGCGTTAAATTCCCTACAAAAATGTATGCTGGGCTTATTCGTCAAAAAAAATATAAAAAACAAAGAATATAAAAAACAAATCAATATTTACGGCACGGTTACAAGGAAACGGCTCGTTTTACGTCAATTCACTAAGAAAAATTTTTAACTTCCCGTTAAGAAAATTGCAAATTTTCAAAAATTCGGGAAGTTATTGGTTTCACCCTGATTTGTGAAAATCGAAATTCCAACAGGTGTCGACGTTTTGAGGTTCTAGGAAGCTATTCTGACTAATTTCAAGATGATGTCCGAGTGTATGTATGTATGTACGTACGTACGTAAATATTCTGTAACTTTTGAACGAATGAACCGATTTTGATCGTCGAGGTGTCATTCCACGCGGCTTGTTATTTACTATAAGCACTGAAAATTTGAGCCCAATCGGTAGCGTACGTTCGGAGATATTTTAAAAATAAAATTTTTTCAAAAATGTTTTTTTTTAATAACTTTTAATTCGCTCGATGGATCGATTCCAAAATCTAATCAGCTCTAAAACTTTGTAAGCCGCGTCGAACGCCACCTCAACCATCAAAATCGGTTCATTCGTTCAAGAGAAACCGTTAACGAAAGAATTAAAGAAAAAAAAAGTTTTTAGTATTTTGGAAATTTCTCAAAAACGACTCTATGAATCGATTTCAAAATATAATCAGTTGTAGAACTCAATAAAACGCGTCGATTTCCAGCTTACATGTCTCAATCGGTTTATTCGTTCGAGAGATATCGTTGTAGAAAAAAAATGGTAAAAAACGTTATTTTTTGAAAACAAAGGCATACAAAAGTATTTTCGAGCTCGAAAATGTATCCACAACAATTTTTCGAGCTCAAGGAGCTCGAAATAGGCAGGAAGTTTTGGGGCTGGCCCACAGGGTCAACCGACAGACCGATTTTTTGTAGGGAATTCAATTTCCTTTAGGAATATACATTGCTCAAATTCTTCAGATAGATGATTTACGAGTTTTGGGTAAAAAATGAAATTTCTGTCATAAAACGAATAGTCATAACGATACACCTCTTAATATAAATATTAAGGGCTCAAACTTAGACAACAACTTTTTTTGGTCATCAAAAATAATATTTTCACAGTATCGAAAGAAAAAAAAAATAGTCGATTTTTTTGGCCCAGTATATATATATATATATATATATATATATATATGTGAGGCATTCTACGTCAAATCGACCACTTTTGAACCCGAGCCCTTTAGATTTGGCTGAAAATTTTTTCTTCTTTTCTACCCTAAAAACGCTTCTCATAATTTTTCAAATTTTTTCACCCAACCAAAAAAAAGTTATAAATTAAAAAAAAAATGGCTTTTTTTTATTTTAAATAGCTATAACTTTTTCAAAATTCGGCTGATTGGGACTTTTTCAAAAAGTTTTTTCAAAATTTTTGTTTTTAAATGTGCTTTTCGAAAAAAAATTACAAAAAGATTACTGCAACGTATCTTCATCGTTTATTTTATAGACTTTTGGAAAAAATCAAAAATTTTTCGATGTTTATCATATTTTATTTTTGATTATTTTTTTTTTTATATATAACTTTGACATTTTTTGCAAACCCTCAAATTTTTTCGGAGTGGTGTTTTTTCGATTTATATTTTTTTTTTCCAATTGAAAAAAAAAAAATTTTTTTCAACTAGCCTTATTTCTCATAGCACCATGCTTAAAATTTTTGAGATTACTCAGAGAACTTTTAAATTTAGAAAAAAAAATAAAAACAATAAATTTGAATGGTAATCATCGATATAATTTGAATTTTGTTCGAAAAATTAAGTTACAAAATAGAAGGACCTTCTGCATAATTTTTTTGTGTTTTTTTCTGAAAACTACATTCAAAAGCGAAGAAAGTGAAAGAAAAAATTTTCGTTTGGTCATTTTTAGACAAATGCTGGGAATTCAAAAAAAGTTCTTTCGACCATAAAACAAAGAGTGTAGAAGAAATTCTTTTTGAATTCCCAGTATTTGTCCAATGTATAATGTGTAATAATTTGAATAAATAAAAAAATGATAAACAAATGGGATTAAAATTATAAAAAAATTATTTTTTAGTAGTCCAATAATTATGTAACTGAAGTTGCGACCGGTTAAGTGAATGCCAATACAGTCGAGTCTCGTTATGAACCCGCATAAAGGGGTGTAGGGGAATATAATTCTAAGAATTTGTGTACCCCCACTCTGTCAGCGCAGGCGACAGTCGTGAGTTGAACTTCTCCTACTTTTTAAGCGTGTGAGTGTGTACGTGATTGTTTCCAGTATCTCGTTATGAGTCCGTTTGACTTGAGTGTTATGTTTCTCATAGTAATACAGCTATACAGTGTCTTGCTTATAAACAAATAATAGGACTAATATGATAAATAAACTCTTAATTTCTTTTCATGAATATACGGTCTCATATCGAGACTCTAAAATTAATTTTTTTTTCACGTTGTGGAGGGGGAAGGTCTTCCGTGGAAATCCTGGTTCACGGACTCATAACGAGCGGACTCATAACGAGACTCGACTGTATATATAGATAAACATAATAAGAAAAATAGTAAAAAAAAATTAAAAAGTTTTGAGTGACCTTTATCCCCATGAAAAAACACAATAATTGTGTAGAGAAGCCCTAGATTCTCATATCCCATCAATCCACGGCCTTTAAGTATCAGAAGTACTGGAATTTCCAGCTGGAAGATTTTGAAACGGCGTAAAAAATTCTGGCTACACTTTACCCTGTTGGCGAAAACTCTAGCATGTCTGGAGTCACGTGAATTATATATTTTCACCATTTCGTCTGCATCCGAATGTCGGAAGTACTGAAATTGCCAGCTGAAAAATTTTGAAACGGAAAAAAAAATTCTGGCTACACTTTAATCCGCTGGAAAAAAATCCAGCGAGTTTAAAGTGACCTCAATTTTCTATTTTCACCGTTATGTCCGTCTCCCAGTGTCGGAAGTACTGAAATTTCTAGTTGGGAATTCCAGTACTTCCGAAACTGGGAGGTGAATGAAACTATGAAAACATAAAATTGAGGTGACT
Organism: Microplitis demolitor; assembly: GCF_026212275.2. NCBI lineage: Eukaryota > Metazoa > Arthropoda > Insecta > Hymenoptera > Braconidae > Microplitis > Microplitis demolitor. The sequence continues at coordinate 10,868,646 of NC_068551.1, forward strand.
CCAGACATGATAGAATTTATTCCAGAGGGGTAAAGTGTAGCCAGAATTGTTTTCGCCGTTTCGAAATCTTCCAGCTGGAAATTCCAGTACATCCAACACTCGGAGGTGGATGAAACTGTGACAACATAAAATTCAGGTGACTCCAGACATGCTAGAATTTTTTCCAGAGGGGTAAAGTGTAGCCAGAATTTTTTACGCCGCTTCAAAATCTTCCAGCTGGAAATTCCAGTACTTCCGACACTTGAAGGCCGTGGAATTGATGGGATATGAGAATCTAGGGCTTCTCTACACAATTATTGTGTTTTTCCATGGGGATAAAGGTTACTCAAAACTTTTTATTCTTTCTTTACAATTTTCTTATTCTGTATATCTATATATATTGGCGTTCAATTGACCGGTCGCAACTTCAGTTACATCAATAATTACTCTATGAAATTGTCCTGAAACATAAAAGCCGTAACTTCAATAGTTTAAAAGATATGATTATTTAAAAATTCTAGTAATGCATTTTTTTATAAACAAATTTATAATCAAATGAAAAAACTTTTCTAAACTATTACAACGGATTCTTGTTCATTATTTATATAACACTGGTAGAGCACTCGGCGCAATACCGACATGGTCTGGGTTCGATTCCAAGTTCGGGCTATCTATATTTTTCTCAATTTATCTATAAATTGTCTTATTGAGAAGGTTTGCATGTTTTAGGTTTCCACTATATTAAATTGGATTTTCCCTTCCAAGAGCTCCCTAAAGAAAAAAAAATTTATAGACACATTTTTTAAACTTTTATAAGAGATTTTATCAAAACTCAAGTCTCCGAAAAATATGTTAATTAACAATTAAATAATTTAAATAAAAATCAAGCTACATATTTTTATTTTTTTTTGCGGGGCTATATTCCTTCAAGTGTCTAGATGACACTATAATTTATTCAAATTTTTAAATTTATATTGAATATTATAAAAAAATTATTTTGTGTTGCATACTTTGCTTGGCGGCAACGCCTAGGCACTGAAACAGCCGCGTGGAGCCCAACTTTCAATGTTAAATTAAAATTATTAATAATAGAGCTACTACTCGGGGAGTCGAGACTTATTTTACTAAAATTTTCTCCTCTTTTAGGATCTTTTTTTCAATTTCAGATATCTTTAACATTTTTGAAGTTCTAGCTACAAAACGGAGACTCCATTTTTGTCGCTTCGTTTTTTTTGTTTATAACAAATCAAATTATTAATGGCGGATAAATTAAAAAATACCCATTTCTCAAAATGAAATTCCGAATCCAATGCACCAATCACCATATTTTTAAGAGTGTTTTAATGAATTTTCGCAGAAAACTCATTTCTCGACGAGACTATAAGCAATTAAACAAAAAAAAAAAGATTTGTATGCCTTTTTAGCTCTCATTATATATGTTTATACAGCATATGCCTCTTTGTCATTAGGGAAGCAAAATCTCTTTTGTGAGTTGAATAGAAATATTTAAAAAATTACTCACGGCGCTTAATGAAATAGCAGTTGCTTGTGCAGCAATATTTGTTGCTTTTCGAGCATGTTTGAAGCCTTCAGTTCCACATGTATGTAAAATCTTTGTAAAACCTATTAAAAATAATCATTTCTGTATACTTAATAGATAATTAGATTAGATTATCTATATTAGACTGTATCAAAAAAATCAACTATTTTTTTATTTTTAAAATTATACGGAAATTATCGTTCAAGATGACGAAAAATAAAATGCTGTTAAAGTTTGAGCTTTTAATATTAACATTAACAACCGCCTCATCGTAATTTTCGATTTCCTATTTAAATAACATGGGAATAATTTTTTTTAAAGTTTGGAATTTTATCACTCACTAGGAAATCAGTGTATCAGAAAAACCAATAGAGATATTTTTGTTAGAAATTGAACGCTCTACAGAAAAGTTCTCTTATCATTTTTCGATAAATTTAATTTTTCCAAAATTATTCAAGGTCAAAGTTCAAGTCATAGTAAATTTTAGTATTAATTGACTTTTTTAGTGAAACTATCAGACATTTCGAAACGTTATAAGACCTTTTTGTAGATAATTTCATTTTCTACAACTTACTTCATACAAATTTTTCTGAATCCCTGAAAGCTCTTTAGATATTTGAATTTAAATATCAAATTGTTCCAAGAAATCGTATTCTGACCGATTTTAATTATTTACTTTTAAATGCAAATAATTAAAGAACTACCGGAAATATCGGAAACTTAGTTATAGATCATTTTTAGGAAATAAAATAATTTACACTAAAGGTCCTATAATATATTACGACATATCTAACAGTTTCGCTGGATAAGTCAAATAATACTAAAATTTATTATGAATTGAACTTTGACCCTGAATAACTATTGAAAAATTCAATTTATCGAAAAATGATGAGACCTTTTTTGTAAAGCGTACAATTTTCAACAAAAATATCTATCGATTTTTCGATACACTGAGTCGCTGGTGAGTGATAAAATTCCAAACTTCCAAAAAAAAAAAAAATTTCCCATCGTATTAAAATGGGAAATCGAAAATTGCGATGACGCAGTTGTTAATATTAATATTAAAGACTGAAACTTTAACAATATTTTTTAACAAAATAGTCGATATTTTTGAATCAGTCTAATCTACATGTTATAAATATTAAACTTACCCCTGAAGTCTGTTAAATTCAGTTTAGTATTATTAGGAGAACATGTAATATTTACAATAGGAACCTCTTTGAAAGGTATACCATTGAAAAGTCTATTGGGTGTATTCATATCAGGAAATAATTGTTGCCTATTAAATAGTTAAGTGTAAATTAATCATTGTAATAAAATGCTAGAGTGAACTAAGAACATTGTATTGCATAACCTCAAAAAAATTCAAATTAATATTTTCTATTTTAAATAAATGGAATTTAAATATATTATAAAACTTACTGACGAAGTGAATTGTCAATATCAATTGTAAATTCTCCTTCTGATCCCTCATCCTTTTTTTTAAACCCTTCTCTCTTCTTTCTTTGATCTAATCCAAATGTAGAAGAGGTTACATGTAAAAATCTTGCATTTGTTAGACAATTAGACAATCGTAATAAGCTTGTTAATGATTGCGAGGAATTATAACCAATGATCGATGTTCTTACTAAACTTAACACTGATTTAAACATTTTTTGTAAGCCCAATCACTGAAAATAATATTATAAATTGTATTATTTTGTGTCAAAAAAAAAGAAGTTTTCAAGAGCTTACAAAAATATATGAAGTAAATTTAAATAACATACAATATAAATGAGATGCGCATGCGCCGTAAGAAAATATGTCGAGTATACTTATCAACTTATCGACATACATCACATATATGATCAACAACCAGTACAATACAGTATACTGCCTAGAATACCAGAGTCTCAGCTCAGAAATTAAAATGAAACTTTTGACATCTTGATGACGTACCGTATACTCTCAATGGAATAAATACTGACTCACGTGAATACAAGGATGGGCGACGTTATAAAAATACATCGACATCGTTACATCGATTGTTTAAATCTTTCAAAATCAAACTTCCGATGTTCTATAAAAAAAAATCGATACATCGATGTTAAACATCGAGTGTGAAAATGGGCGAGAAAATTCAAAATGAATTTATAGCGAAATGAAATTAATCTAACGAAAAATGTAGACATTTTAAAAGCATATGGAATATTTATTAAGTTTTAACATTATCAACAAATAGAATTTTAGATAATTAATCGTTTTAAATGTATCTATACCCTGATTAAAAATATTGATTGAAAACAATTGAAAAAAGTTTGAATTCATTTCAATTTTTTAGATGGAATTGAAAAATATTGACTAAAATTGAACTTTCGAAAGTTGAATTTTTTGAATAATTAGAAGACGAATAGAAAACTATTCAAAGATATTCAGACTTCTTTGATTTCAATTGTTTTGAATTCCGAGCATTGAATTGAAAAATATTGAAAACATTTGAAACCAAAAAAAAATGAATATTTCTTAATATTTACTAGTAAAATTGAAAATTATTGAAAAGTGATTGAAATTTCATGGTTCCAGATTTTCGATTTTATGAATAATCATAACAAATTCAAATAAACTCGAAACGTTGAATTATTTTCTATTTCTTCCAATAAATAAATACATTTTTTAATTCACTTTTGTACGAATAATTCAAACGAATTCAAAAGATTTGAAACTGAATTTATTTCTATTTTTTAAATTAATAATTTAAACGAGTTGGCAACTTCGAATTTTTTTTCTATTTCTCTCAATAAATACACCACCCTCTGGTTAAAAATACTGATTGAAAAGAATTGAGAAGCGGTCACTCCATGCAAACTGTATATCTGTATATACAAACAAAAGAATTGAAATTATTGAAAAGAATTTGAATTTCATCATTTTTGATTCTTTTCAATCAATATTTTTAAACAGGGTAACGTAAAAAATTAAAGGAACAGAAAAATTTTATTAATTTTTTAGTTATTTTTGGAAGGCTGTAACTAAGTGAAAAATAATTGTATCGCGATTTTAAAAAAAGCATTTTATAGCTTGAAATCTCTAGTTTCGGTGCATTTTTTGCAAAATTTTTTAAGAGCTCCGGCTATTGCGCAAACATGAGAAATACCGCGAGAGAAAAAATTTCTAAATTTTTTTTTTTTTTCGAAGAGCCCATGGATCGCGGAAAAATTCTTTCAAGTAAAACGATGCATAGATCGTTTAGAAAATTTTTTCAGCTTCAATTTGGCTTTTTTTTTAACCTCGTAGGACAATTTGTCGCAGAGATATAAAAAAAATCGAAGAAAAAAAAATTGAAACTTTTTTTTTTGATATTTTTTGGTAATTTTTTTTTGTCATTTCCTTGCATTTGCTGAGTAACCAACGCAAAAATTTGAGAGAAGTCGAAAAAAAATTATTTTTTCATTTTGATTATGATTACACAATTAAAGAAACAAAACTTGTTTAGCAAAACTTTGATCGATGATTCCCAAAAAAACGGTTAGATAGATCAATTTGAAAATTTACAGGATTCTTGGGGGTACATTGAGCTAAAAAAGTCCCTGGCAACATTATTTTTTTATCGATATTTGCAAAGTAACGGTTGATTTACTAAAAAACCACAAAAAATCATTCTTTTGTACTTACTTCCAATGGATGTTAAAAGTAAAAAAAAATTCAAAATTTTTTGTCTGACGGTATTTCTCATGTTTGCACAATAGCTGAAGCTCTTAAAAAATTCTGCAAAAAATACACCGAAACTAGAGATTTCAAGCTATAAAATGCTTTTTTTAAAATCTCGATACGATTATTTTTCACCTAGTTACAGCCTTCCAAAAATATCTAAAAAATTTATACAATTTTTCTGTTCCTTTAATTTTTTGCGATAGTGTAAATAAATTTTTTAATTTACTATTGTACGAATAATTCAAACGATTTCAAACAGATTCAAAACGCTGAATTGGTTTCTATTTTTTCCAACAAATAAATGGACTATTTAATTTACGATTTTATGAATAATTTAAACGAGTTCGCAACTTTGAATTATTTCCTATTTTTTCCAATAAATAAATAAATTTTTTAGTTTACTATATTTATCAAAAAACAATCCCGGAAAGCAACAGAATGGCGTTCTTGGTTATTGTTTTATAGCGCCCTCGTGTTAAGCGGAATATTACGGCAGGAATTGCTCGACTCGTACAAATTGTTCGTCACAAGTATCTTTAAATTTCTCTCAATGAGCATAACTGAAGATGATTTGCTAAGATGTGAAATGAATCTAGTATGACAATTTTCAAATTTTCTTTTTAACACTTTAATTTAAAAAATAAATAACAACAAAAATATGCACATGTAAAAAATTAAAAAGACTATATCCCATGCAGGAGCTGCCAGAGTTGAGTGACGGGGCCCTTCTTGGCCCAGCACTGGGGAGCCTAGTTTCGGCACACCTATATTGGCCCATGCTTGGGCCAAGACTGGGTAATCTAGCCTTGGCCATTCAATGGCAACCCAGGCTTGGGCCAAGACTGGATTCCCCTGTCTTGGCCATCCAATGGCAAGTTAGACTTGGGCCTAGACTGGGTAACCTAGCCTTGGTCATCCAATGGTAAGCCAGTCTTGGGCCAAGGTAGGATTACCCAAATTTGGTTATACCTATGGTTTAATAAGTAGATCATATTAATGTAGCAGTTCAACATTAGTAGGTTCGTCCAGAAGCTATCGTTCGGACCCAGCAATCAGAAGGACGGCAGTTCGCGCCCGGAGCTCAACAGAATTTTCACCGAGTTTTTTTCACATCATCTACCTCCTTTAGATAGTCTAAACGTTAATGATCATAGATTCTACGAGGTTAATAATAATAAAACTTTTTTTAAATTAAATTTATCCGTTTCCTTCATTCATGGGCAGTATGTCTGGCAACAAAGTCTGGGCCAGGACTGGCAACGAAGCATGAGCCAAGTCTGGCAACCAAGTCGGGCCCCGTGTTATCATTCCAGAGTCCTACCAAGACTGAGCCAAGGCTGGCTTACAAGCTGCGGCCAAGGTTCTACATACTTGGACCAAGCCTGGGCCCGTTGTACTTTCCTCTCTGGGTAGGTGCAATTTTTTCAAATATTTTTTTTTTATAATTTATCATTATTAAAAGAAGTCAAACATCATCAGACGTCGACTAACTTCAGTATCATAATAATTTTTTATTCACAGAACAACCAGATATTAAGTTTTATTTATTCATTAAAAAAAATTTAAACAGTTGGAAAATCCAAACGTGCACAACTCATTTGCTCACTCAATAATAAAAAACATTTTCCTAAACAAAAATGACTCAAAAATAAAAATCTGGAAAACTTTTGATACTGCAGGCCAGCCCTGAAACTTCTCGCTTTTTTCGCTTTTTTTGAGCTCGAAAATGTTATTGTGAATACACTTTTGAGCTCTTTTGAGTTCAAAAATATTCATTACTGCATCGGGTTTTTCTAGCTCGAAGAGTCTGAAAAAAGTAGCCTTGTTTTACACTACAAAAATTCGAATCTTACCAAAAACAGATTCTCTATATAAAGTCGCGCCAAGTACACGTTTAAAATATTTTACAAGTAAAAAAAAAATTATTTTTTACAAAAAAAAAAGTCAAATCGAAAAAATACCAAGTACCTAGTATGATACAAAATCATAACAAACATTTTCATAAAATTAAAAAAAAAAAAATTGTATAACAAAATTTCAATGTACTTGGTGTGCTTACAAAAGAGTAAAAAAAAAACATATTTGATTTTGTCACGGCTGCTACATTCAAAAATTTTTAATTTTTTTTTTCCTCTCTTCCAAAATAAGTACACACTAAACCCTCTTATACGTAAACCTTTTTATTTATAACGCCGACTTACTGACGCCAGAAGTCGTACCGGACAAATATACCTACCTGAACGTAGTCAACGCTTTACAATTAAGTCGTATTGTACTCATGGACCACGCGTATTATATATTTCTCTTTCTGGAAATTCCATCATTTTTACTTAACGTACTTTTAAAATTTATGTATCCGTTCCCATTTAACTAATCTAAGCATAAAAGCGGTAGTCTTCTTTGATTTTTCATCTTAAAACTATAGACTACCCAACTCATGCACACCTGCATGTGATTCTTGGAAATTAGAGAAAGATAATGGAAACCTCCAAATTTATGTTTTCCTACACGGGCATGCTTGGCGACAGAGTGGCGCCAGGTCATCAGCCTACTTAATAGTCAAAATCTGTTTCCCAGGGATCACAGGTGTGCATGGGCCTAGAACTTTCGGGCGAGTCCGAGTCTTCTCGTATGGGAAACTGTTTACCACCAATTTTCATATGTGAGGATCATATAAAAAGACCATGGACTTTAGCTCATCAGTTCTTTTGGGAATCAAACTCTGAACCTTACCGAACTCCGGACACTTGACGGTGTTCGTGGCTATAGAGGATTGATATCCCGATTGAGCATTCGGTCACGTGAGCCCAGATCATTGGATCGGTCCTTGATCGTCGTAAGCACTCGTATAATCGGTATATTATTTTCTACTAGCTTCAGAAGCATAATCAACGCGATATTAGCGTATAGCATCCGATCACGTGAGCCCAGATCGTACGATTGGTCCTCGATCGTTGTAAGTCGTGAACTAATATCAACCGTTTAGCACCGGTACAGCATTGATTATCTTCATCTTATTTTAATTCATTTAATTTCATTCATTTTTATTATTTTTATATGGAAATATACCACGAGAAACGTCAAAAATTAAAAATTATTTTGCCGCGATAAATGCGAAGATTTTGAATAATATTTTGCTGCGAAAAAGCGAAGAATTTGAATAATATTTTGAAATACTTTTACCGCGATAATACGCGAAGATTTTATAAATTTATATTTTATATTACCGCGAAGACGCGAAGAATTTGAATACATTGAAATTATTTACCGCGAGAAGCGCGAAGACCTTCATTTTACTTTAACCTACGGAGGTATAAAAACGCATAAACATTGAAATTGATACAACAAAGTATACTAAATAAATAAATAATTCGATAAATTAGAATCACATTAATTAACCGCGAGAACGCGTTGTGAATAAGTGTCCTGTGTTACTGCTGACAGTCCTGATGACAGCTCACCAAAACCTGTTTAGGGTAAGTTTTTAAACATTGTAACCATTGTTTGATATTTTTATTTTAATGTACTCTGAAATATTTGTAAACCATATGCATGAAACATTTACTTTTATATTTACTATTCTAAATATTGCCATTTGTAACCCTTTTGTATTTTGAGAATATTGAGTCCCTAATAAATAAATACTCGTTAACATAAAACATTTGAAAAACATTATTTATCAGACAATTTTACTTTAACAATAAAATACTAGCTTCACGAGGCTTTTCGGCAACCCACCTTCCTTTATCCTTTATTTTTCTACCTGTCTAGCCGCTCAGACCGATACTTCACAGTAGGGGGTACACAATCTTACGTTTACCGCTCGACGTTTGATTGTGAAATTAGATCAGTCACATAATAAATTGGAAATCGTTTTGGGTTTTATCAATATTGTCTCCAACAATATCGTGTGGGCGCGAATTAAATATAAAATAGAATAAACTGAGCATTTGGTCACGTGAGCCCAGGTCATAGGATCGGTCCTTGATCAATGTAAGTACCCTTGTATTCACTATATTTTATACGAATATCGTACCTACGCCCATCACGATCTGCAATCGTGACAATTTTATTAGAAATTAATTTTGCTTGAGTACATGTAGTAACGCACACCAAGTACATTGAAATTTTGTTATACAATTTTTTTTTTGAAATTTTATGAAAATGTTTGTTATGATTTTGCATCATACTAGGTACTTAGTATTTTTTCGATTTGACTTTTTTTTTTGTAAAAAACAATTTTTTTTTTTACTTTTAAAAAATTTTGAACGTGTACTTGGCGCGACTTTATACAGAGAATCTGTTTTTGGTAGGATTTATTTTTTTTTTTTTTTGTAGCGTTATTATATTTTTCAATTTTTAGTATTATTCAACGCATAATTCATTGTTTGTCAATAATAAAGTATTAATTAGAGATCTATACATATTTTCAACGCAATTACTAAATAAAAATGATAATTTAATTGATCTGTAGATAGCACTAAATGATATATATATATATATACTGTAGATCCCTTATTAGAGAGGTAATTTTTAAATATAGACATTGCGGGTAGCTAGATAGAACATAAGAAAGTTAATCACGGATTATATTTTGAAAATTTTGAAAATTATCTGATGCATCATTAATTGTTAGTCAATAATAATTATTTAATTACAGATAATTATACGTATTTTTGACGCAATTACTACGTAAACATACTTCAACTGATCTACATTTATATCTGTACATACATATTTGAATAGCACTAAGTTGCCCGATTTTGGTACTGTTCAGCGGATATAACTTTATATACAACAGAACGAAATTCAAAATTTGGACTACAAGTTGTTACCAACATTCCTAGAAAGTTGACGATAATCGAGTGCCGCAACCTGACGCCAACTTTCTGAGAAAATTGAAGTCAACTTTCTGTCAACCCTGCCAACTAAGAGAATGCCAGCTGTTGGCACACATTTTCTCAGAAAATAGGCGACTAATTGCCGTCAATTTATGGAAATGCCAACAATCTTTGCGGCCAACTTGATAACAAGTTGCTGCAGTTGGTTGCCACTAGCTCGCTTTCAACTTGATTATCAGAAATCGCTTATGGCTGAAGTTGTATATCTCAGCTCCACTTACTTAACTCCTCATTATGAACCAACTCAATGTAAACCGATCTGATTTATTCTGATTGCAATCGTTTTTTGGTCGTTTGTCGATCAATGTCGGTCTATCAAAGTTGTTTGTGAGTTAATTGCTTAACTATGAAAAAGTAAATAAAAATTAGCCTTTAATTTTTTCCTTTTGACCCCTCTACTTCGATATTTTATTAATTTTTTCATTTAAATCACCAGGAAATCGTTTGTCGATGATTGCCGGTTAAAACAAAGAAAACAGTAATTTATTTATAATAAAAATGTAATTAAGAAACTAGATTTGTCATTAGTAGTCTTCAATAAAAATAATATTTTTTTTCTTTTGTATAACGATAATAAATCTTCCGATTAAAAATAATAATATGTTTCCATTCGTTAAAAACCCGATTTTCAAATTTTGCTAATAAGGTATTGACAGGTAGCGCCACAATGTTAGATGTACGAAATAATCCTAAAAGCCACCTTAGCTTGAAATTGATAGTAATTTGATAATTAAATTTATCGAAGTTTGCTGTCCGAATTGGCCGACAATTTGATATCAAAACTTGGAAAAAAAATTAGCGGTTGATTTTTCCTTAATTTAGAGGTCACTTTTTGATTACTAGAAAAAAACACTAATAAAAGTTCCCATGAAATTTTCGTCAAATGTCTGATAACTTCGGGCTTTTCCCTTTTTGACGGTATTTTGTATACGACTTTTAAAATAAATTTGGATTCGAATTCGGGTAGTAAGTTTACGTCAAATTGTATCGCAAGTTTTATGCAAATTCTCGTCAATAACGGAAGAGCCCGAAGTTGACGGACATTTGACGAAAATTTCGAGGAAACTTTCGCAACTTAAATTTTGCTAAGTAAACTGTACAATTAGGGAATATCCTTACAATTAGCATTGATTTTTTATAATATTACTCGATTAATATTATTGTACGAATAATTATTATTGTATGGCTAAGTAAGTAGAGCTCATTTTGGTACGTCCTAGCGAATATAACTGCAATATCAAGAAGTTTAAATATTTTAAATAGACACCCTAATACCACAGTTTGTTTAGCAAAAGTTTCCTGGGAAATTTCATCAAATGTCCGTCAACTTCGGACAATTCTATTTTCGAGGACAATTTATATACAACTTGCTATACAACTTGACGTAAATTTACTACCCGAACTAAAATGCAAATTCATTTCGAAAGCTTACTAGAAAAATTTTTCGTCAATTTCCAGGTAAATTTTTACTCCAATTTATTGTTAATTTCACTTGAAAAATTGTAAACTATTTTTTTATATTCAAGTTGTAGACATTTTTAAGTATAAATTTGATTACCTTTTTAAATGGTAAGAATGAACATTACCGACTTTTATGTGTAGCAAAAAGTGTTACCTCGAAATTGAGCAAAAATTAACCGTAAATTTTTCTTTTTAACTTTTGCTGTTAAATTGGTGGCAAATTCGTGCAGCAAATTTTCAGTAATTTCAATGTCAAATTACTGTCAATTTCAATCTAAAATAGCTATTCGGAGTTCTTCAATTTAATTTTATTTAAGCTAATTGGTAAAAAATTGACATTAGTTTGATTGAAATAGTTGTCAAATTTTGTCTTCTACTTATGACAATTCGCATGCAACTCACAACAATTTCAAGTAAAACTAAAGTAAGATGTTTAGTTTTTTCTGTAGTATTTATGCAAAATCGGGGAAAATTGATTGAAATTATAATAATGAACACTGACGTCAAATAAAGAAAATTCATCTTAAATATCAAAACGGATTTATTTATGATTATGAAACGTATTTATTTATGCTCATAAAAAATTTTCGTATGAAACTATAGTAAAAAAATACAGACCGAAGCACCGCTGGTGGCGCAATAATGAATCATTGCTATAAAAAAATTTCAATGTTTTACTCAATCGTGGCTTTTCTTATAACTTTTTATTCTCTGGCAGTGCCCCTAACGCATGAAAAAATTTATAAAAGTGTCTAAATTGGGGGTGCTATAGTATATGCTGGCCTAATTTTCTTATTTAAATTAGTTCTCATAACTAAAATGAATAAAGTTTAATAATTTTAAGACGAACAATCAATTATCTTTTGAATAGAGAAGGAATTTTCTGAAAATTTATTATTTTTAAAAAGTTTTTAAAAATAAGAGCTAAAACCACTATGTTTACGGTATAGATACACGGTAGGCTCGTGCCATGACACTTCACACATATACATGTGATTGAACGTGTACTTGGCGCGAGACACTACCGTGTCTCCTGATAATCAAAAATAACTCGGAAAAAGTATTAATTCTTAAATTTTTTTTTACGATTATTGTTTATGAAACGCAAGGTTCGTCAGGAATAAATGTAAGTAATTAAAAAGAAGTTTTAAATTGGATCAAAATGAAACAGAAAACGATTTTTAAAATTATGTTTAATTTTATTATTGAATTTTCGTAGCCCAATCTATGACTTAACTATTTTTAACTCAAACAGTTTGAAAATACTAGTGTGAAAAAGTATTATTGAGCTCTAAGCGCTCAAGAACAGCGGAATGTTTCGGAAGTGACACACAGGATCAAACTGATTTCAAATTTTTTAATTTGTTAAATATAAAAAATGATTTCGGATTGATAAATCATTAAAAATTTGATCCAATACTAAACGATTGCGATATTTATTAGTGATGGAGGTTCCGTTTACGGTGTTGCTTCTACCATCTTTAAACGAAATTTATACATTATTATTACGATTAAAAAGTAAACCGATTCTTGTTTCAATTATACGTACACCTTCCCATGAATCACCATCAAAGAAAGGTGAGCTCAATATTCTGTGAGCTGCTAAGAAATTATAATAAGAATAAATGAGTATTTATGTACTTTTATTTGAAATTAGTGCCACGGTAGTTACGAACGTAGCCAATAAATTTCAAGAATCAATAGTTTAAAAAAATTTGTCGGGGAATTTTAATAAAATTTACTAATTTTACATTGAAAATCAATACGTTGATAATTAAAAAAATGAAAGCATAATCTTCAATGAAAATCCAATATGACTACCCTAATAGCACTTTTGCTATAGCAAAAGTTTACTTTGTAAAAATTTCCTTGAACTCTTCGTCAAATGTCCGTCAGCTTTGGACGTTTCCGTTTTTGATGATAATTTATATACAACTTGCTATACAATTTGACGTAAATTTATGACGCGAATTCGAATGCAAATTCACTTTAAAAGTTGACTAGAAAAAATTAATCCATATCAATTTATTGTTAATTTGACTTGAAAAATTTTTAAGTATTTTTTTACCGTCAAATTGTAGACAATTTTATGTATAAATTTGCCTACCTTCAGTAATGGTAAGAATGAATATTACCAGTTTTTTTTTTCTAGTAAAGATTTACCTCTTAATTGAGGAAAAATTAACCGCTAATTTTTCGTTTCAACTTTTGCTGTCAAATTGTCGGCAAATTCGGGCAGCGAATTTCAGGTTATTTCAACATCAAATTATTATCAATGTCAAGCTAAAGTGGCTATTTGGGTAGTTTAGGACAGACTGTATATATATAATAATAATAATAGAAAAAAAATAATAATAAATAAAATATAAAGCAAAGAAATAGTTGTGAAAAAAAAGGCAGCTAAATTTTTTATGAATTATCAGTTTCCAGCTCTTATTTTTCTTTAGTAATTACAATTAATCAAAAAAAGAAGAAAGCTTTTTTTACTTTTAATTGCAGATGAAAACAAATTTTTTTTTAGTATTGGTTAAAAAAAAAAAAAACATTAAATTAAAAAAAAATAATAATAATAATATTTTTTCTAATAAGAATAAAATCAAATATAATAATAAAAGATAGAAAAAAAAATAAATAAATAAAACAAACAGTTTCACTCTCGCCGTTACACATTGAAAAATAATTTGAAATTGGAGTATAAAAAAAAATTAAAAAGGATGTCGATAGATGGCGCCCCAATATGCTAGATAATAATAATGATAATAAAAAACAAATATGGCCGCTATATTTTTTCGTAAATTGTCAGTTTTTGATTTATATTAATTATAATGAAACCAAAAAGTTTTAAATAGTGATTTTCATAAGGGTTTTTCTGTTTAAGAATTCAAGTGTAATAAAAAAAAAAAATCGGTCTGTCGGTTGACCCTGCGGGCCAGCCCCAAAACTTCCCGCCCATTTCGAGCTCCTTGAGCTCGAAAATACTTATGTATTCCTTTGTTTTCGAAAAAAAGCTTTTTTTACCATTTTTTCTCAAACGATATCTCTCGAACGAATAAACCGATTGAGACGTTTAAGGTGGCAATCGACGCGTTTTATTTATCGAGTCGTTTTTGAGAAATCCCTGCTTAAAAAATCCGATAGATTCTTATAGCCAAGGTATAAGGCCCTATACTTAACTATAGCACTTCTCATAGAACTTATTCATTCTTATAAAATGTCTATGGGAATTTATGAAAAACTATTGGATTCTATAAGATTTTCTAAACAGGGATTTCAAAAGAACTAAAAAAAATTTTTTTTTTTTTAATTCTTTCGTTAACGGTTTCTCTTGAACGAATGAACCGATTTTGATGGTTGAGGTGGATTCAAAGCGGCTTACAAAGTTTTAGAGCTGATGAGATTTTGGAATTAATCCATCGAGCGAATTAAAAGTTATTAAAAAAAAACATTTTTGAAAAAATTTTATTTTTAAAATATCTCCGAACGTACGCTACCGATTGGGCTCAAATTTTCAGTGCTTATAGTAAATAACAAGCCGCGTGGAATGACACCTCGACGATCAAAATCGGTTCATCCGTTCAAAAGTTACAGAATATTTACATACGTACGTACGTACATACATACATACACTTGGACATCATCTTGAAATTAGTCAGAATAGCTTCCTAAAACCTCAAATCGTCGACATCTGTTGGAATTTCGATTTTCACAAATCGGAGTGAAACCAATAACTTTCTCGAATTTTTGAAAATTTGCAATTTTCTTAGCGGAAAGTTAAAAATATCAATCGGTTGTGTATTTTAATAATTAATGTGTTTACCAACATCCGTAGATACTGACGGACATCACAAGATTCGTTTATACATTTTTTTTTTTTTCAATCATTATTTTTAAAAAAAGAGACTTGAAATTGTATTTGTTTTATTAGTTAATAAATTATCTTTCAAATGGTATGAATTTAAATCTTGATGAGTATATTTGAACGAGTGTAAAATGTTTTCTACGTGAGTGAATCAGCTCGGATCGAGAAAGCGTTAGTAGAACACATGTCATTGCTTCGCAAATGAGTTTTGTAAAAGTATTAAAAATCACGAATGAATGTCAATAATTTTTTATCCACTGTGTGACCGGATATAAAATATTAATTATCCATTGAAAATAATTGAGACATTCAAAATTGCAAATAAAATTCAATCATTTTTTATTCAAGAAGTAACCAGAAATTAAGTTTTAGTTACTTATAGAAAACAATTGAAAATTATTTAAAATTTTTAATAAATTTTAATAATTTCTTATCCGCTTTGTGACCAGATATAAAATATTCAATATCCATTGAAAATAATTGAAAGACATTCAAAATTGCGAATGAAATTCAATTATTTTTTATTCAAGAAGTAACCAGAAATTAAGTTTTATTTATTCATAGAGAACAATCAGGAAAAATCCAAAATCATTAATTTTTTTCAATTATTTTCAAATTCCGCATTAGATCCAAATTCATGAACTATTTATCTATTCAAATTTATTGAGCGCAATTAAATATTTGAATCTTTCTTAATTTTTTTCTATACTTATGAAGGTTTTAAATCTTTACATAATTTATCTATTCAGAAAAATTCATTCTTGGCTGAATTGAATCAATCGTGAAATAGAACTTGTTGTAAACAATTGAAATCATGTCAGATTGAATTGTTTTCAATCAATAATTTTAATCAGGGTATATTATATATATATAAATGAAACAAAAATTATATACCCCATTCATTAGCACTTAAACTACCTAAAAATAGTAATTTATCAAAATGATTTGCTGCTGTCAGTCGATTTCGTTCCTCAGTTTTAACATTTCCAGCTGTAAAAAAAAAATATCGTATTATCATATGCACCACCCCAAGCAATGATTCCATATTTTATAACAATTTCAAAAAGACCATGATATATTGTTTTCAATATAGATGGGTTTAGCCAATTTATAGAATGAAAAAATGAAATACTTGACTTTTTTCATCAACTTTGCCCTATCCAAAAATTCCCATAGAATACAATCAAATGCGACAAAAACCGCATAGAAACCAATACAGTCTATAGGATTCTATGCGGTTTTTATCGCATTTGAGTGGATTTTATGGGAATTTTTGAATAGAGTGTTATATGCTTGTTCCATTTCAAGTGACAGTCATAAACTACTCTTAAATATTTACAGCTTTCTACTCTCTTCAGGTTTCTATCTTTAATTAACAAATGAGAATTAGTAGGAACACTGTCAATATAGCTTCCAAAAGTAATGTGTAGACTTATCAACATTAAGCGTAAGCTAATTGCCTTTTAACCGAGATCTAATTTTCTTAACCATTCAGACAGACATTCAAGAACTTCTTGCCAATTAATTCCACTACGCAGGACTGCAGTATCATCTGCATAAGAAACTAGTGCATTTGTAGGTACAATATTAAAAATATCATCAATGTACAAAATAAAAAGCGGCCCCAAAATAGTCCCTTGAAGAACCCCAATTTTCACAGATCTAAAATCACTCGTACAATCATTTATTTTGACATAATGCTCTCTATTCGATAAATAATTATCAATCAATTTATGAGGAAGGCCTCTTATTCCCTTACACCACAGTTTATCTAGAAGAATTTTATGGTTCACTGTGTGAAAAGCTTTAACAAGAACCAAGAAAACTAACACGGTAGCTAGGTTTTTATCTAAATTATTGTAAATAAAGTTAGACGTAAAGGCTAAAGCATCATCAATACCTCTGTTCTTCATGAAACCATATTGATTGTTTGAGATCAAGTTATTACAAATACAAAAAACATATTATGATATATATATATGATTTTTTCAAAGATTTTAGCTATGTTAGATTTCAAAGAAATAGGTCTGTAATTGGTAGCCAGATGGACGTTACCAGACTTGAAAATTGGAATAATATCAGTTTTCTTCAAAGCAGGAGGCCGATGGCTCTGCCTCATGCAGTTATTAAAGATATATTCTAAAGGCAGACTAATATCTTTGGCTATACACTTTCGTACCTTGCTATGAATATTGTCAACATCACTAGCTTTGTCTTTCATATCATGGATAATTTTTTCAATTTCAAATTTATTAGTAGGTAATAAAAATATACTATTACAATCATACTCAACAGTTTTTTCAATATTAATTTCATCATTGTTACCTAGCCTACTTGCAAGTTTTTCACCAACATTAGTAAAAAAGTCAACAAAATTATCAGCAATAGATTTTTTATCTGAAACAATTTTATTATTACTAATAATATAATCAATGTCTTTAGCTTGACCATACCTGTCCATATCTGTTCAGGTCTGAAGCGTTAAGTACGCTAAGGCTTGATCATACCTGTCCATACCTGTTCATGCTCGAAGCGTTAAATACGCTCAGGCTTGATCATACCTGTCCATGCCTGTTTATATTTATTCATGTCTGAAGCGTTAAATACAATCAAGCTAAGGCTTGATCATACCTGTGGAGTAAAAGGTCCTTCATGATATAATGTAATTTAAATAGTTATTATACTAAAAATTACATTTATCATTAGAAAATTGTTATTATTAGTAAAATAATAATAATAATAATAATAATAATAATAATAATAATAATAATAATAATAATAATAATATTAATAATAATGATAATGATAATAATAATAATAATAATTAATTTTATTAAAAACCGTAAGATGGACAGTGGAGTCATTAGGTTCACCCAGATGCCCATACACATAAACCAGACATGGGTTCACTGTGCCTGGTTATGTGCCCGTATCTGCCCGCATCTGTCCTCATTCTCCGCGATGATTCAAGGACGAAAGTCAATGTTTCGTGCTTGAAGTGAGTAAATTTTCTATAAATATTAATTTATTTCAAGTCGGTTTTTAATAAAATTAATTATTATTATTATTATGATTATTATTATTATGATTATTATTATTATTTTACTAATAATAACAATTTTCTAATGATAAATGTAATTTTTTAGTATAATAATAACTATTTAAATTACATTATATCATGAAAGACCTTTTACTCCACCGTCCATACCTGTTCATGCCTGAAGCGTTAAATACGCTTCGGCCAGATCATACTTGTCCATGCCTGTTCATGTCTGATGTATGGGATTAAATTTAAAATCTTAGTTATAATTTCATATAACTAACTTAGTTATAATTATATATAGCTAACGTAGTTATAATTACATATAACTTATATATAATTTCATATAACTATAAATCAATAATTAATAAATTAGATATAAAATTTTGTAGACCAAGAATCTATCACGTATAAGATTTTTATTACTTGAAGTTCATACGAAACTAATATTTCAAGTCAATCTCTTAGGTCAACGGGTAGCGGGTTAAACTTTCGAGCACGAGGTCCACGGTTCAAATTCTGCACACTCCCGAATTTTTTTATTTTTATAGAAATAATTATATATAATTGTTTATAGTTATACATAATTATATATAATTACATAGGGCCATTTTTTATCTATAATTTTTTTACCCGGATGAGTATGAACAGACATGAACATACCTGGTCAGACCCGGTCATTTTTCATATCTGATCAGACCTGAAGACTCATGCCTGTTCATACCTGATCATTTTTTCCCGGGTAACCGTTCTTAATTACTGTATCAATTATAATGCGAAGCTTAATCGTATATTTTATGTTTTTGAATTTTCGCGCCATGACTTTTTTACATTCCGATGTTGATAGTTGGAAATTTTACATCGAACATCGATATATCAAATTCTAAAACCATCGGAAAAGAACATGGATGTTTTCGAAAAAAAAAACATCGATAGTTCAAACATCTAGTATATCGCCCATCCCTAGCAGGGGCCGTTCACTCAATGCTTTTAGATGGGAGCGAATTTTGTCAGTCTGTCGACCACATCAGTACCAACTTCAAGTCATAAAATCTATAGTTTCTAGGTTTTATAGTAATTTCGTTTTAATATAGCAGTAATGTTATGTCCTCAACAGCCTCAGGTGCCTCCACCTGTTAATTAATTAGTAAACTCAAGATATATAAGAAACGCGCATTTAAATTCCATTTGAAATAATATATTAATATCCTACAACACTTATTGCGTCTTAACAATATGAAGTAAATAAATTAAATCACAAATCGTCGTGGCACATACTCATTAAATTATATATTTTTAATATAAAAAATTTAAATAAATAGGTGGATAAACTTTATTTTATATTTAGAGAAACATAAATACAGTTTGAGTGGTCTTGGAACGTTTCCTGTCACCTGATACTTAAAACCTAAACAAAACACACGCATAAAAATCATGAATAGGCCCTTGTTCTATAGTTAACAGTAAATATGGTTATAAACAAATACATACTCTATAAGCAAACAAGAAAAGGAAATATATAATAAATAAATCTTATTTATAAATGAAAACCATATCACAGGAACTTAACTATTATTGTTAATATATATATTTTTATATTAAATAAAGAGTGATTCATATAATAAATGAATTAATAGAAATATTGAAATATAGCATTAGAATAATATAATGATGTTTCACGATAAATGATAATGTCAATTGTAACGAATAACTAAATATAGAATAATTATAGAACACACCTCTGATAGTCTAGAATATTTAACCGAATGATTGTATCCAAGTACGGGAAAATAGAATATAAATAATATAAGTAATAAGAAGATATAGAATGGATAAAGTAAAGAACGTAAATGCATAAGCTTATATCTCAAATTCGTATTACTAGAAAGTATAAATGTATAAGTATAATATTTAGTAAAGAACATAGATATATAAGTATATATACATATAAGCATGAGTGTGAACATGAGAGTAGTGGGGAGAAGTTGGAGAGTGGAGGTCCGAGATCTCTCTGCCGTCTGATGTAACTTCACTTCTCTCCGAGAACTCTTTACGAATACAACTGTTATTACTGATCAAGTTTTATCCATACTTCATAATAAAATTCAGTCTTCAGATAAAAGTTATTTTATCAATTGCATCTATCCTTAATCATAGTTTAATTATTTCATTAAATAACAATCATAATCATCATCATCGTAGTAAACAATAAATTTATCCACTGTTTTCAAATTCAAAATTGGTCCCGCGTGACAACGAACTGCCCACTGTCCAGGAGGTGGCGTCAGCTCCAATCCTAGTAACCTCCCAGGACATAACAGTAACATCAGCAATGACGAGGTACTAGTGGCGCTACCTTTCAACTAAAGAATTTGAAAGATAATAGCGGCAAACTTTTGAATAGAGAAAAAAATTAAACAAAAATAAAAAACATTATTAATCAAAAATGAATTATTAATTAATAACATAAAGAAAAACATATAATTGGTTTAATATTTGTTTAATATCAGATATCTTATACTGACTGCGGTTAAATGAACGATATGAATGGTTTTTTTTTTATTTTCATTGTAATTGATTTTTATCAAAATGAAACTGTAAGATATTTAATTTATTTTTTTCAATACAATAATTAAAGGTACTTAAAAAGTTGAAACAAAAATATGAATAAATTAATAAATGTTAATAAATTTTAAGTTTCTTGCGACATAAATGAAATAACATTGGTTGAGTCAATTTTATTTAAAGACACTTTATTTTTTAACCAAATGTAACATAAAAAAAATTAGTATTTTCAATTATAAGTAATATAATTTTATTATATCATTAATTTTTAAAAAATAAGTATAAATTTTCTACAAAGATTAGTACATTAAAAAGTGAACTATAATACTAAATTATGTTAACAATTGCTATGACCTACGTTAAAATAAAAAAAAATATAACAAGAAGTTGTAAAAACAAAATTGTTCCACAGAAAAAAATAAACTTTAAAAATTAGTGTTTGCAACTATAACTCGAAACCTGGGTATCAATATAAGAAATTAAGACATTCCAAACAATAAATAGAATTTTATAAGACGTGTCATATATTTTTTTAATATCAATTACGATTTTTCAAAATTTCAACATAAATTTTTCTTGCAGGAATAATATTCCCACCAGAGTTCTCACTTTTGACTATTATTATTATTAGACGCACTGCTACCACTACAACGAAACTCGTTTGTTGAAACTTTTTATTTTGTCACGTTGTTTACTTTCGGTCAACGGAATGACAAAATTGGGCATGGTGGGAGGTCAGAGTGAACGGCCCCTGTTTAAAAACTTATAATCTAATTGTTTTTAATTAACAGTCGATACAAAAAAATATGTTAAAATTAAAAATAATATAACGGTTCTCAATAAAAAATTGATGTATGTGTAATAAACTTTTAACTCACTTGAGTATCATTCACATAAATGCTCAAGGCATGCACTTTTGGATTTTCCAAACTTTTTTTGTTTTTTCGTTTGCTTTTTTTACGATTTTTTTACATAAATTCATACCCTCGCGGACTTGGAATCACTGTGAAATCACAGTGAATTCACTTTCACCGTAATTTGACGGTGTATTTACGGTGATTTCATAGTGAATTCACAGTGATTTTGTGCCATTTTGTCATTGTGATTTAGTAGTGATTTCATCATGATTATACAGTAAATTAATGCTGATTTCACAATGATTTCACAGTAAAGTAATGGTGATTTCACAGTAAATCAATAGTGTTTTCACCATGATTCCACAGAAAATTTATGATGATTTGCCTATAGTTTTATGGTGATTTTAGAATAGCAAAAAAAAAGTTGTTCAAACATTCTTCAACTTTTTTATGTACTTTTTTTAAACAAACTGGATATTTGTGTCATGATGGCCATTTTTAATTTTTGTTTATATTCTTTTTTTTTATTTCAAAGTTCTCTGAACACTTAAAAATTTTCAAGATGTGTTTTGAGAAATAAGTTTAATGGAAAAAATTGCAAAAAGCTTCAAAGTTTGATATTATAGAATGACAAAAAAAATAATAGTCATTGAAAATTTTTGTTTTTTTTTTTTTTATTTGAAAAAAGAATGATGGTAGATTTTAATAATTTTTTTGTATTTTTTTTCCACAGTGAATTCCCAGTAAACTTACAGTAAATTCACAGTGAATTTACTGTAAGTTCATTGGAAATTCACTGTGAATTCACTATATAATCACTGTAAATTTACTGTATATTCACTGTGAATTTACTGTAAGTTTACTGGAAATTCACTGTGGATTCACTGTGAATTGGCTGTGGTACCACACTAAAATCACTGCAATACCACTGTGAGGTAACTATGAATCGACTGTGATAACATAATAAGATCACTGTGAAACCACTATCGAATCACTGTGAGATAACCATAAAACTACAGTGACCGAATGGCACAAAATCACGGTGATTTCACTGTAATTTCATCATGGTCTCACAATGTTTTTACTATAATCTCACTGTGATTTCACTGTGATTTTACAGTGATTCTAGGTCCGCGAGGGTAACCTGAAGTTCATGGAAAATGTCCAAGAAATTTAATTTTTCACTAAATTTTTAACTTCCTGCTAAGAAAATTGAAAATTAAAAAAAAAAAAGGGAAATTATTGATTTCGGTTGGATTTTTGAAAACTGAATTTCTAACAGATTTTGACGTTTCGACGTTCAAGGGAGGTATTCTGACTAATTTCAAGATGATGCCCGAGTGTACGTATGTGTATATACATATGTATGTAAATATTCTGTAACTTTTTAACGGGTGAACCGTTCTGTATCTCCAAGGTGGTATTAGACGCTGCTAATTAATTTTTTCTGAAATTTCTCAAAAACGACTAGATAAATCGGTTCCAAAATCTAATCAACTTTAGAACTCAATAAAACGCGTCGATAGCCACCTCAACTGTCTCAATCGGTCAGTTCGTTCGAGAGATATCATTGCAGAAAAAAAAAAGTAAAAAACGTTTTTTTCGAAAATAATAGCATACAAAAGTATTTTCGAGCTCGAAAACTTTTCTGATAGCTTGAAAATAAATAAATAATAAGAAATATACTACTATTACGGCTGTCGAATGGCCTTTTCTTTTCATTCAAAAGCTGATTATTTCAATATCAAATTAGACGTTTAGAAATAATTTTAATGAAAATATTTAAAGAAATAAAAATCAAAAAAAGTAAATGAAAATTTATTCAACATTTACAATAAGTAAATACGATAAAAAAACAGTAATTTGATAGATCCGTTCATTTATTATTCAATACAATTTGTACAAATTATTTACCCATGAAAAAATTACAATTAATTGCTGAATTAACGGACTAATAATTGTTGAATAAATTAATAAATTAAATATACAAATAAATTTATAATGATAATAATAATAAAAAATAAATTACATTATCTTTATTTTTATACCAGTAGTTCATATTTCAATGCATTCAACTTAATAAATATTCCAAATCATACATAAAATACATTGTATACGCATTTATATATGGGGCATTCCTCGCCAAATCGACCACTTTTGACTCTGAGCCCTTTCGATTTGGCTGAAAATTTTTTTTCTCTTTCTACCCCAATAAAATTATTTTTCAGGAAATTTTAAAATTTTTTTACTCAACCCAAAAAAAGTTATGAGTTTTTCAAAAATAAGGCTTTTATTTTTTTAAATAGCTATAACTTCTTCAAAAATTGACCAATTGGGACGTTTTTTTTTTTCAAAATTTTTGTCTTTGAATGTACTTTTCAGAAAAAAATACAAGAAAATTTTAAGATGATAAACTCTATGAAATTTTTGGCTTTTTCAAGAAAAACCGCAATTTTCTTAAAGTTCGCCATTTTTGATTTTTTTTTTAATTATTCAATAAAAACTTCAATTAATTCTGCAATTTTTCCCGCCAATCCCAGAGTTTGAACTTCAGAGTTTGAAAAATTGAGATGAAAAAATTAATTAAAACTGGTAATCCTCGAAAGAATTTGGATGTTTTTTAAAAAAGTGAGAAAAAAAAATAGAAGATACCTATAAATAATTTTATTGTAATTTTTTTTTAAAAACTACACCTGAAAATAAAGAAAATGAAAAAAAAAAAAAAAAAAAAAAATTGCCCTTTGGTTTATTTTTGACCAAGTCACAGGTTTTTGGAATAGCGATGTGCGTTAGATTTATTTTTCGAAAGCCTGCGACTTGGTCAAAAATAAACCAAAGGGCAACTTTTTTTTTTATTTTCTTTGTTTTCAGGTGTAGTTTTAAAAAAAAATTACAATAAAATTATTTATAGGTATCTTCTATTTTTTTTTCACTTTTTAAAAAAAAATCCAAATTCTTTCCAGGATTACCAGTTTTAATTAATTTTTTCGTCTCAATTTTTCAAACTCTGAAGTCTTCGAGAAATTCTCAAAAATTTCCAGAGTGATGTTTTGTAAAATAAGCCCAACTGGACAAAAATTTTTTTTTCAATTGATAAAAAAAAATAGAAGGAAAGGTCCGCCCACTCTGGGATTGGCGGGAAAAATTGCAGAATTAATTGAAGTTTTTATTGAGAAATTGAAAAAAAAAAATAAAATATGGGGAACTTTAAGAGAATGGCGGTTTTTCTTAAAAACGCCAAAATTTTCATAGAGTTTATCATCTAAAATTTTCTTGTATTTTTTTCTGAAAAGTACATTGAAAGACAAAAATTTTGAAAAAAAAAAAAAAAACATCCCAATTGGTCAATTTTTGAAGAAGTTATAGCTATTTAAAAAAATGAACGCCTTATTTTTGAAAAACTCATAACTTTTTTTGGGTTGGGTAAAAAAATTTTAAAATTTCCTGAAAAATGATTTTAATGGGGTAGAAAAGGAAAAAAAAATTTCAGCCAAATCGACAGGGGTCGGGGTCAAAAGTGGTCGATTTGGCGTGGAATGCCCCGTATATGAAATAATATTCTATAATAAATATACAATAAAAATGTGTAATGAACACAAAAATAAGTCACTTATGAAAAAAATATTAAGATTATAAGAATGCTTAGAAAACAAATGGATTCAAATTTAGACTCATTCAAATAATTAATTAAAATTATTATAAATTATTGGTGTAATTTGCTATTGTTAAAAAACATAGTACATTATAATTTCTTAAATTTGATTTGTTTTGAAAGTAGAATAAAAAGTGTTTTAAATATAATTAATACGGAATGTTTTTAATTGTACTTAAATAGTAGAAAATAGAATTTATAAATAATTGTTCACATTCATTACAATGAAATTTACCGAATGAGTATACAAGATAAAATGATTTATACAATATATTTTCAATTTAGAGTATTCAACAAAAGATATATACAATTACTAAATTTAACATAAGTTACAAATTTTTTTATAATTAATTTATACGACTTCAACCAATGTACAATAATTTATTAATTTTAACAATCAATACTAAATTTTACTTTCCCCTTATACTTATAGTGTTCTATTTTGTTCTATTTTTATTTATATTTTTTGATCCATTTCAATCTTAAAATAGAAAATTTTTTATTTTCACTTTCAACAACTTGTTAATAACTATCAAAGAAATTTTTTTTTATCATGAAAATATCTATATAGTTAATGTTAAATTTCTCTATATTATGTGAATTCGAAACAACATTTATTATTAAAAGTTTTTTAATTTTGATTGTTTCAATTTATCACTACTGCTTATATTTTTTACATTCAATTTGGAATTTTAATTTAAATAATTACATAATTATCGAAAAAATTTTTGTTTTTCAATTGACCGGCGCTACATTTTTTTTCTTTTAGTTTATAGACACCGAAAAACATGAAATTTTATAAATTTAGTTTAAGTACGTGGTTTTGAAGAATGAGCTTTGGTTTTTTTTTTATGAATTCATAATTATTAAAGTAATAAGTATTCCTAGTTAAGTACTTAACTACTTATAAATAACAATAATATATTCTATCGTTGTAAATTTCGGAAGAATTAAGAACGTGTCAGTAACTCGAACTATTAAAGTATCATAATTTGAGATTCATACTTTAATATTATCAGCGTTATGATATTTCAAACATTCATAATAATAAGTAATAGGTACGTAATGTTTCAATGAATAAGAATCGAGATAATAATTACGCAACAATTCGATAAAATCATTAATCAAAATATCTTAACTATTATCCTACTTAATACTTATTTTAATAAAAATTATAAAAAATATTACTTTGCGCATCTATTAATCACAACACTTTATAGACACAAAGAGAGACCCAAGTCTCACCGGCCAAAATATAGTACTTTCAAGTAACGATTATAGTTAAACATAATTATAATGAGCAAATATTTTTACACTGATAGCAAAACTATCTTGATTCAAGAAAAAAAATTTTTTTTTAAATGTGATTCTTGTTTCAAAATTTTTAATTATTTTAATTCAAGAAATAAGTTCTTGAACCAAAAAATTGAAATTCTTGGATGGACAAAAATTCTTCATTTGAAAATTTTATTCTCCAATGATGCACTTTTTGTTTTGAAACAAAATACTGATATAATTCGCTTGAGAATTTCTTGCTCTTGGATTAAGATAGGCAAAAATGTAGGTTTAAAACATTACCAACTTACTTCGAGAACGGTGAGATTTTTAAAACAAAATATTGATTTACTCGACTTAAAAAAAAACTTTTTTTTTTATTTTAAAAATTAAAAATTGTAAAGTGATTTTTTAGGATTACGTTTATTGACTTTAGATATGTTAAAGCAAAAGTTTATTAAAAAAAAATTTTTTTTTCATTACTTTGAAAACATCTTCCATCAAGACATTACTACTTGAACCAGAAATTTAAAGTTCTTAAAACAATCCCTGGTAGCCACATCTTGCTCAGCAAGTTCTGCAGTGAAACATTTTCGGCTAACTTAACAACGTTTTAGCAAGTCTTGGGCGGATAATACTTGCGTGCAAGTTGATACAAATCAACTGCCATCATCTGAATGTAGACAATCTACTGTCAACTTAACCGCAACTGTTTGCTCTCCAACATTTGCTTTTAAGTTGACTTCAGAATAGGCCGTAGCTTGAAGTTAACTTGCGATTAAGGTGGCTATCAGAGATAATACGACATTTTTAGTTGAAGACAAGTGGTCTTGCTTGAAGAATTTCATAAAATCGATTAAAGATAATATAGTTTCAGGTCAAAACACGAGAGCTATCCATTAAAGATATAAAATCTTTAGAGCCAAGAAAATCTAAATCAAGACAAGAATTTCTTAAAGCAAAACAATTGGCTCTCTTCAGAAATAAATTCTTGGCTCAAGAAAATATTTTTTGATTCAATATAAATTTTCAATCAGTATATTTTTTATTCTTTTAAATTATAAAACATTTTCTGTATAAGCAAAAATGTTTCAAATCATTTTTTTAACTTGTAAAGCTGATAATTCATATTTTATACGAAATTCATTCAACTGAGAAAAAAATATATTTTTAATAAAAATTTACTATTGATTTTATCAATATTTATAATCCTTACACGATTAATTAGCTGTATCATAAAAAAATGTAGAAATACGAATAATTTATAAAATAGAAAAATGTTTTATCGAAAATATATTTATCTATTTGCGGAAATAAATAAATTAATTAACAAATAATATAGAGCCGTACGAAAAAAAAAAAAATATGAGATATTATCTCATAATATAAATGCATATATGCAAATCTTATCAAATATTTATAAAAAAAAATCAGACAACAATTTAAGTACATACGCTTTTTGTCTCTATTCATTAGAGACTAAATATAAACTTTTTTAAATCAAACCTTTGCTTGTTACTGGATAATATATTTATATAATTACTTAATGATGAAAAATGCATTTTTCATTGGACGAAAAAAATTTCACATTTGATTATTCCATAATAGGTAAAAAATTATTTTACCTATAATTTATAGCATTATTCGACGTGGCGTTAAAACAAAAATTATTAGATATTGAATCTAGCATAAAAATTAAAACTCACATTACAACACAACAACGTTGTTCCGTATGACTATCTCCAATAATTTCACTAGTATTTCCAGAAAATCGTTGAAAATCATTCGCAGTTAAATCATTATCAGATGTTGAAGAAACTGGAATACCATTTCCATTAGCATCTACCATAGGATTTGTATGCCGACTTTGTGCCCGTTGTTTCTTCAGATCCGACAATGATTTCACGAAAACTACAGACACATGTATGTTGATCTTGCCATTATTATCACTGTCATAAATTTGTTGTTGTCGGTTGACAGGTGAGTCAGGCCCTGTGACTATCAAGGCAAATATATAAATCTAGCTAAAATGTATCTTACTTGTTTTAAGTTTAAATGTTTACTTTTAAACGATAAAATATTTTATATCTATTTTATTTTATGACTCAAACTACAATTCTATTAAAGTATAAAAACTAAATATGTTATGATAATTTAGACTTTATGAACTTATCATTATGTAAAAGACGTAGAAATATCAATTATTTAAATAAAAATTTTAATAGTTTATTTAAAATATAACTCATCTATAGTTAGTAACTTCTAAGTATCATAATAAAATTACTACATTAAATAAGAAAATAAATTATGTAATATACAGTTTAAAACTGTATTTCTTTTTTAATCACAATACTAAATGCGTAAGAATAAATGATAACTGCTTAATTAGCAAACCATTTAGTAAGCGGATTTTTGTGGTAACAGGACTAAATATCTACGTAAAAATTTCTGAAAAGATGTATTAAGGGGGACCACTAGTGTGACCGCCTGAAAAAATAGATGATTTTTGGGAATTTTTTTAAAGAAACCTACCGCATGAAAGGTTTTAATACTTTCTATAAGGATATATTTGTAGATATATAATGAATACAAGACAAAATTTATGGACCAAAAAATTCAAAATTTAGCGTTATTCACAATTTCTAAACGCCGCCAAAAAAAAAAGTCCCCCACTGCAGTGATAGCGACTTTCACAGTGCATGAAATCAAAAAAACCAAAAAGTTTATTAAACTAGGAGGTATTTTCCGTACCGTGACCCTTGGGCTAAGAAGAAAATTGAAATTTAGCAAAATGGCGGAGTTTTTAAAAATAATTTCAAATTTTCCGCGAAAATTTGATGATTTTTGGCCTGCCAAAATCACATTTTTGATTCGATCGGAAAAGTGGAGGTTCATGGTACGTAGAAACATATATAAAAGAAGCTGCAATTCGAATCAAATCGATCGGATGATTTGTTTTCAAATTGTAACTGCAGCAATTTTGAAAAATGTATTTTCGAGAACCGATAAGCGGCTGCTCTTCAGATGGCTGTAAATAAAAAAAAAAACTATCCGAGATATGCACTTAAAATTTTAGTATGTTATTTTTGAAGGTATAGACTATCGAAATATGCAAAACAAAAAAAATGGTTTTTTCAAAGTTTCACACTAGTAGTCACCCGTAAAGCCATAATGTCGACGTTGAATATTAATATGATTAATGAAATTTGTTATATTTTAGTCGTGGGATATTTGGTCATGTGACTGTTTTTCGTGATTTCTACAAAATTTTGATAAACGAAATAAGCCGTTTATTAATTAAGATATGGATAAGCATAAAGAAAACTACCTTCTAAATATTAGAACATGCGTAAAAAGTTTTTATCATGCTAAAATTGTTAAAGCTAACGAGTTTTTTTTAAGGAGATTTTTTAGAACCATAATAATAATAAATTATTTAATGTGTTACAAATAAATAAAAAATTACTGTTGTTGACTAATATGAAATATATTAGTAATTTGAATAAAAAATTTAATGAAAAAATATTGTATTTACATGCCATTAAATTTTAAATAATGCGCACCGAAAATTTACAGACAAAACAATAACATGGCTGATAAGTATTGTTAACTAATAGTCAATTAAACGAATAAGAAGGTAACATAAAAAACTGACCTCAAAATTTTATGCCAAGGGAGCATTGGTAGAAAAAAAAACAATAGATTAGGAAGATGAGAAACGAATTAAATGAAAAAATAAATTTACAAGGTAATCATCAATGATAATGTAAATACAATAATAAATCGAATTCGCGAATTTTTTTTCTTTTTTAATTTTTTAAAATTCACAATTACAATTACATTAGGAAAATTTTTTATCGACTCAAAAGAGTTTAATTATTATTTTACCACAATATTCTACTGAACCACAACCAATATAAGCTATAAAAGGTTTGGAATGTACCTGAGTCTTTGTCAACATCTTCATGAAGAAACGAATCATTGTCTTTGCCTTCCGGACCTCGACGTACTGCTGGAGTTAATGCAGTAGAATCTGATTCTTCTGTTTTATCTTGAACGTTAGAATTATTTGCTAAAATTATCGAATCTGTTGGCTTAGTTGGAGCATAAGTCTGTAATAAAAAAAAAAATAAATTAATTAATTAACCCCATAAATTTTTTCATTCACTATCATTTATCTCAATTACTTGTTGTGCTTGTAATCTCAATCTAGCCTCTTCTTGTGCGTCTTTTTTCGTCGTGAGAACTTTATCCCTTATAGATGTACGTCTCACACTTTGTGTTCTAGTGTTAATGCTTTGTGATCTACGTACACGCCGACTCTGTGCCTCACGAAGTTTTTTACTTTCCTGTTCTGTTTTCAATTCAACTATGCGCTCTCGAATTTCAGGATCCTCACAAATATCTAAACCAAATTATATATAATTTTATACTATCTAACTATTAATTATTATGCCGTATTATAAATTAACTAGTACCCGCTGGTGTTTCATCGTGCTTATTTTTTGCATTCAAATCAGCACCGTTTTGAACCAATAGTTCAAGAACCTCTAACTATAATAAATAAAAAACTTATAGTTTGAATGATTGAATAACAATCTTAATTAAATAATATAAATGCTGACTTACATGACCCCAGCAAGCAGCTGCGTGCACCGGTTGCCACTTATCATTGTCTTCAACATCTGTAGAAACATGTTGATCCAAGAGATATTCGACAACACGAAGATAACCATTAGCTGCTGCTATATGAAGCTATAAAAACAAATAAAATACAAATAATCTTAAAAACGGTTTCACCGAAAAAGCATACATTTTATTGAAAAAAAAATAATTTTTGTCCGACGATATATTTGGAACAAATCAACTGATTCGAGCGTACTTTGCGGCAATTGAAAGAACTCATCAAGACTCATAACTGAATACATTTTGAGGCAAATCAGACAAGTGGTTTATGAGTTATACAAAAAAAATCTTAAAAATAGTATATTACACACCCAGGACAGTAAAGTAAGAAATGTCTCAGATCACATGTAATTGTCGGCTTCGCCTCGGCCAACAATTACATCTAATCTGAGACATTTCTTACTTTACTGCCCTGGGTGTGTAGTATACTATTTTTAATTTTTATTTTTCGTACAACTCGTAAACTACTCGACTGATCGACTTCAAAATTTAATCAGTCCTAAGTCTTGGTGAGCCTTTTCGATTACCGCCAAGACATCCGAATCGGTTGATTTGTTCAAAAAAATATCGTACGAAAAGGATTCGTTTACACTTCCTTTTTTTTTTAATTTTAAATTTTCATAGCGGGAAGTTAATAAACAATACAATAATTACTATAATTAATAAAAAAAATATTTTGTTTTCATTATAAATTCCTCTTTAATACATACAGGAGTAGCTCCTTGATGATCTTTGTATTCCAAATCTTGACCTAACGATACCGCCTTTTGTAAATCCTGTAACATCTGAACCTCTGTCGACGCACGTGTTTCATCAATCAACTCTTGCGTTACACCTCGACTAGCCATTTCACCTAAATATTAAACAAAATATTATTAATGTCAATTAATAAAGAAAGAAACCTTATGTACATAATGAATCATACATAAAACATTAAATTACCTTCAATACAATCTAAAGTTCGTTCATCTTCACAAATATCATAAGGCATATTTCCATCAGCATTGACAGCTAGTAAATTAGCACCAGATGTTATTAAATAACGCACAAGATGTAAATGACCACAGGTAGCAGCAGCATGTAAAGGAGTCCACTTTTCACTGTCTTCAGCATTAACATTGGCACCAAACTCAACAAGTAATTTCATCATTTCTTCATTGTCATCAATACAACATTGATGAAGAGCAGTTAAACCATCCTCATTCGTCGAATCTGGATTAACACCTTTTTTCAACAGCCTTCGTACTGAAATAGCAATTCAAAGTATTTTAATTTTTACTTTAAATTGATAAAATAATTAAGGTTGATTTTTTATTACTTTTGTTCTATTTTTTTAGTACCTTCATCAATATCATTTCTGGCTGCTGCTTCTAATAACATGACACTATCATCAAAGAATATGCTTCTTTTATTACTTGAATGTTTTGTCTGATGACGCAACCATTCTTTTTCTCTTTGGCGCCAAATTTTAAGCTGCTGAAGCCTGCGATGTCGAGCAAGATGTAATCGCTCTTGCGTTGTCAATCTTTCCACATGTACCATCTCAGCAACTAGGTCTGCATGCTCCATGATTGTGAGTTTATAATTTTTAAAGGTATATTTACCTACGAATTAATTTATAAAAAACCACATCATATAAAAAATATAATTAGCAGCTGAGTAATAAATTATTATAGTTTTTAGAAAAATATAAATTTATAAAACCATCTCGGTTTTTTAAGTATTAAGAAACAATTATAGATTATTTTAAATTGATAGACATAAGCAATTTTTTAAAATTTATTATTCAAAGAAAATATGATGAAATGATATTTGATATACTTGACAAGTGTTTTTTCATTTTTTCGAGCGGCTTTAGATAATATTTACACAAATGTTATATGATTTTTATTTTATATATAAAAAAAAAATTCTATTAATTATTAAAATTAATAATTTATACAGCTGATAATTAATAAATAATAATTATCAAAAACATTATAAATATTGAGTAAAAGAATATTCAAAGCACTTTGTAAAAGATGTATTGAATAAAAGCAATCATTAAGAAATATTTAATATACCTGTTGTTAAATTTATTTTACAATTAATAAAACTCATTTATCTATCATCGATTTTATTCAACTAAACACAGAATATTTAAAATTTTTAATTAAAAGAAAACAAAATTTTACACAGAAAAAAAGAATTTCTTGACTCAAGAAAATTTTCTCTCGTCCCAAAAAAATTTTCGTTTTCAATTCATAATGCAAAAAATTTTGTAGGGCAAACAAAAATTTTCTTGGGACGAGTAAAAATATTTTGTGCCAAGAAATCCTTTTTTTCTGTGTATTAAAATACTTTTAATACTTGAAAATTATATTCAAAATTTTGTGCAAAGCCTTAATTTTTTTAAAAGCTACTAAAATAATCTAAATAATATACTCTAAGCCTTTTCTGTTGGAACATGTTTTATGACTCAAAGATAATTTATGAAAAACGATCTATAGGTTGTATTAATGTATTAAAATTTAGTTAATGTAGACTTCGTTATCACCTTTCTACCAGCGAAAAAAAAAAAATTGAATAAAAATTTACGATACAATTTATCAACCTTTATAACTATATAAGCAATTATAATTATTTTTTAAAGATAACCACTGTTATATTTGTATATTACACATCTGCATAGAAATGAATATTTATTACCATTTTTCAAATATCCGCTATAAACAATTATTAACCAAAGTAAAAATAAAAAATGAAACTAATGAAATGAACTGTTCCATTATTGTGTAACCAATGCAGTTATCAAACACTACTATCAGTCTTATCTATTACTGTCATGCTACATTCTTTATAATTAATAAAAAAAAAAAAAAAAAAAAAAGATTTGCAATACAGTTGAAAAAATAATGAATTTCTCATTATCTATAGAATAAAGATTTTTTTATAAAATAAAATAGTCTACAATTAGAAAAAAGCTAAGAAAAAAATAGTAAAATTTAAATAAATTAACAATAATGGATAAATAATAAAATTAACGGTAGAAAAAAGAAATATGCTGACATTTCCGGGATCTTTACAGGTCACAGTAATTAGTGTCATGCTCGCTCATATGGATATCCCCCACATTCATACCATAAACTCAAGTATATTTACACTAAATTTATGAAGTATTTAATTGTTAAGTACGAACCTTTTTTTTCTACAATATCATATCAATATTATTAAGTCATAGCTTTTGCCGAAATGGATGAATTGCTTTATCACTTTTTAATTATAATATATGCGACAGTAAACATGAGGAGTGTATAATTTAAATGATAAAATACAATGATTAATAATATATATACTGTGTATTTTAAACATTATTATAAGCTATAATATACTTATAAAAATAATACAATTATTTTCACAACCGAATAATAGTCTGTATCTTTAAAAAAAGATACATAAAATGATATAAAATGCCAACGCACTTGCGCGCACTTGGCTCCTTAGTTTACCTCATGGCAGCCATGACTAACCTGTAGCCATTATCACTTGCGCGCGCCATTCTTTTTATTTCTCTCACTTGGTATATTCTTTATGTCTATACACCTCATATTTATAGCTGTTCATTTTCCTCCATGTACAACCTGTTGTTATTATGAGCTGTAATATGTTGAGTATATCTAATAGTTATATAATTTAAATTAAACCCATTGTTATGTTAAAGCTGGGTCAGACCTAACGAAATCTCATATTTAAGATTTCTGATTACGTTTTGAGCATTTGCGGGACTTGAATAATGAAAATCTTCCGAGAAAGTTTGTCTTCTGCTTTTTGTCCAAAGTTAAAAAAATCGCTGTAATTATAATTATTTAATAAATAATTAGAAATCTTAAATTCGAGATTTCATTAGGTCTGACCCAGTCTTAAGATTAAGGAACAAGTTAAACCTTAATATACATATTAAGGTGGTCAAAAAAAAACAAAGTTTTTTTAGATATCATCTTAAGAGTTTCTTCTATTAACCCTGATTAAAAACTCCGATTGAATCCGATTGAATCTGATTGAAACTCAATCAGAATTCTATCAGTTTCAATCGGAAACGAATTTTCAATCAGAAATGTTCAGGAGCGTTTGAGGCCTCCGATTGAATTTCAATCGGATTCAATCAGAAAAAAATATTTTTTATTTTCTGATTGAATCTGATTGAAATATTTCAATCAAATTCAATCAGAAAATAATAATTTCAATTTTCGATTATTTTCCGATTAAACCTGATTAAATCCGATTAAAATATCTCAATCAATTTCAATCAGATTCAATCAGAAAACAATACTTTTTTTAAAATTATTTTCCGATTGAAACCGACTAAAACTGATTCAGAAAAATTCAATCAGATTCAATCGGAAAATAATAATTTATTTCTCGATTTTATCCCGATTGATCAATTTTTTATTTCTCCGTGTAGAATGTTCTTTTGATTGTTCTAATTGATTTTGAACTATCTTCCTGATGAGCTAGATATATAGCTTAAGTCCTTAGTAAAAATGAAACGAGGCACTGGCTAGCGTCTCGCTAGCGTTGCTAGAATCAATGCTAACGGTAGATGACAAACGAGGCGGCCCTCGTTTATTTTTAATAGGGGTGTGCGTATTATCTATGAGATACGAGTAGTTTAACACTAGACAGTATAAAAATTGTAAGCTTAATATAGTATAAATCCTTTTTACTGCAGAATGTTCTACTGATTGTATCTTATAAACAGTGCACTTTAGCAATATCACCCTATTTAGAAAATCTCATAGATTTTCATACATTCCCATAGAGATTTTATGAGAATGAATGAGTTCTATGAGAAGTGCTATATGGTTAAGTATAGGGCCTTATACATACAGCTATAAGAATCTCGCGGATTTTTTTAGCAGGGAAGTATAATAAACAATTCCGTAGAGGACGAAATTTTCTAAAAGATGGGTGCTATGCATCTTTTTCGTACGATGAGCTGTTTTTTTTTCACTATTAACAAAATTATATGAAACAAGTGAAAAATAGACTTTCGGAGCAGATAGAATCGACATAGATCGAGTTAGAGCAATTTGTTTTATAGACTTTCAAATTTAACAAATTCTCTGCAAATTAAAACTGGTTTCAGAACGATAGCTTAAAATCTGGCTAAGTTATAGCAATTAAAAAAAAATGTTATTCAATTAACATACTTTTTAAATGGGAAAATTTGATACTCGAGAGAAAGTACTTTAAATTAAATTTAAGAGCTGAAATTTTCAGGGAATTTTTTTCTCAATATAAACAACAAAATTTTCTTGTGTCGGCTAGAAAAAAAAATTTCGTTTCAAACGAAGCGAATTCAATTAGAAAATAATAATTAATTTATCGATTATTTTCCGATTGAATCCGATTAAATCCGACAGAAAATTTTCAATCAGTTTTAATCAGATTCAATCAGAAAATAATGATTCATTTATCGAATATTTTCTGATTAAATTCGACAGACAATGTTCAATCAGATTCAATCGGAAAATAACAATTCAGATAGTATTGATAATTATTAAAATTTGGGCAGATATGAATTTTATTTATCATTAATTCAGCAATTTTTAAAATATCCGAGTATAGAATTTTATTTGTCTTTCCAATTTAATCAATTTTATAAAAAGTTAAAACAAGCATTTTTCAGGATTATATAAAAACTTTTTTTAAAAAACTGTATTGATTGAGTTTAAAACTATCACGTAAATAAAAGGAAACATCAATAAAAAATTATATATATACTAAGTTACTTAAAAAAAAAAATTTTTTTTTTTTGCTATCCAAAAATTGAAAGTCTACCTAAAAATAAAAATTTCGGTACCAATCCAAGCTCTTAATAATAATACTACGGTTTGCGTCAATCAATTTTTCTATTTTCTATTTAAATAACACGGGAAAAAAACTTTTTATTTTTTAGAATTTTCTAACTTACAAGCCAATCAACGAATTATTATGCACGATAGATATTTTTGTAGGATATTGAATGCTCTACATCAAAAGTCTCATCATTTTTTGATAAATCTAACTGTTCAAAAGTTATTTGAGCTTAAAGTCAAATTTATAGAAAATTTTGAGATCTTTTTACTTTTCCGGCGAAAATATCAGTTTTATCAGAAAATCTCATAGAAACTTTTTTGTAGGTAATTTCATTTCTCAAAAATTATTATCAATAAAGTTTTTCAAAATTTCGCTATTTTTTTCTAGTTATTTTCATTTCAATTTCAAGCTCTTAAAAAAATAGTTTTCTGATTGATTTTTTATAAACTAAAATATATTTTTTGTATTTTAACTTATATTTTTTAAATAAAGTTTTTTCATGGGGGTGTTTAACGCAATGATTTTCGTATGCTCCAACTAATAGAAAAAAAAGTTGCTGGAACCAAGAGAAAAATTTTTTAGGAGAAAAGATATACGTAGAGGAGAGGAAATTCACCAGTCCTAGGCAATAGCGGTGGGAGTAGTTCGGTGCTCGCCACTAGATAGCGCCTACCACTTGTGAAGTGTCCCTGGTAAGAAACGTAGTTCAGACGTATTATATTCCAGACTTGGAAGCAATTCTGACACGAGCACTCCTCTGTTCTTTGACATAGTGACAAGTGCTATTTTTGGTGGTAACAGAGTATATCCTATATTATTTCATGACATGAAATCTAATTGTTAATATAGATTCAACGTAGATTTTAATATATTTGGTTTTTTAATTTTTTACCATTTAATAATATATAAAATTAATTTTTCCCGGGAATCGGTAATTTTTGATTAATTTACAATCGAAACCTTTCGGAAATATCTGATTAAATCCGATTGAAACTGATTGAAAGTCAATCAGAAATTTCCGATTAAATCTGATAGGACGTTTTCAATCAGTTTCAATCGGAGTTTTTAATCAGGGTTGTACATGATAATTTTTTTTAATATATTTACAAGTGACAATAGTCTAATGTAAATAAATAAGTTGGATACGACACATGCAACACAGAGAATAAAATCTAATAATAGTTGTTATTTTTCAAATAAAATTCCCGAGTGGAATTGAAACTTATAGCTGGCCAGCCCGTAGCTAACAGATTTAAGGTTGTTCGGACATTACTGCGACATTTAGATAAAAATCTGAATTTTTAGTAGGTTATTAATTAATATCAAATACGTATAAATTAATTTTTTTTGGTACATCTGACGAATAGTTTTCATGTCATTAATTATTGAAATATCGTAATTTAACATACAGAGTATAGGAAACGTAGACGAAATGCCCTTGTATCGAGTTATGTAATTGCTCTCTATCAAGATAAAAAAACAAAAAACTTTCCTATTATTAATTAACCATCGTAGAATACGTTAAAAATAGTTAAAAAGTGTTCTGATGAATGATTTTAAAAATATTTTATCAAGAAACACAGAAAATTTACAAATGATGAAAAATAATCTATTTGAGTGTCTAATCAGAAATCTAATCAGAAAAAATTAAATAAATAATTTTTAACATATTAATACAAAATATTACACATTATAAGGAGTAAAATAATTTTGAGTCTGTAAAAATAATTTCTATCACGCATTTTTTATCAATTTTCTAACTTAAATAATAATTAAATAAAATATCTTTTACTCTTGGTAATAAATAAAATTCAACTGAACACTTTCCAGCTAGATCAACGTGAACAGCTGTTCGAAGCGACGTTGTCAGATCTACATTATGAAAAAAAAATACTTGAGTCAAAAGTATTTTATTTTTTATTTATATTAATTAAATTAATGAATTAAAAGCGGCTGAGGCAGCCGTTCGGCACGCGTGTGGCTCGGCGATCACCGAAGTTAAGTAGCATCGAGCATGATCACTACTTGGCTGGGTGACCGTTTAGCCACACGTCGGGTTCGAACGAAGGTCTCTGATCGCTAGGCGCGGGATGAAGATCCAGTTATCGGCTAAATGGAAATTTTATCGATCACTGGAGCTTCACCCAAACCGAACTGTACTGGCTAGGTTTTCTCTGTGGTTTCCCTAGCCACTGCACCTCCATTGCACAAGGGAGTTTGCAGGGCATCACCGTAATGATGCAGTACAGTATAAGCACAAGTCGGGCCACAGCCGCACAACGGAAGGCAGAGGAGGAGAAGTAAAGCAGTTTGCGATATAAAGGCAAAAAGTGTAAAAGGCCGTAATTGCGGCTATACACTAGAAAACAATTAAAATTAAAAAAAAATTTTAAAAAAAAATTTTAAAAAATTAATGAATTAATCCGTTCGAAAATAATAATAAGTACAGTCTAAATTTAGATAATGAATTTATATAATTACATTTTCAATTTTTGGGAAAAAAAAATTTAGATTTTATTTTGAGTTGTGGGGTACTATCTGAACAACCTTAAGTCATACCTCATCACTGTCTAATAGAATTGGCCAGTCATAACCTCACTATGTAACACCATCTTAGCCGATGGCCGACTGATCAGCACAAGCCAGTGGATAGATTTAAGCTTATATCCAATAGCTAGGTTAAAAAATGAGGTAGTGAGTGTGCAATTATAAATAGCTAATCGCTGGCTAAAAAATATGAGCTAATGACAAGATATGAAAAGTAGCCAGTGGTTAGTTAAAAAATATGAGTTTATGATGACTCGTCAATTTTGAAAAAAAAAAAAAAAATAAATAAATTTTTTTTTTATTTTACATCGGCTTTAGTTGTCCGCTTTTCAGTTTATAATTCATATTTAGATTTTTTTTCCAGTTAGGCGGTGACGGGAGTTGACCTGGATCCATGGGATTACGAGTCTCACGTGATATCCACTGGGTTGCTACAGCTGGTTGGAGTAGACTACTATTCGATGATCCATATATGTTTGATGTCGTGCTATTTGTAACTCATAGTGACAAGACAACTATAAGATACGAGTGAGGTGAAATTTATTTTTTAAGCAGCTCCATATATAACTGATAATTACTGGACATTAGGGTGTCCGTTATTTACCAGATTAGATTTTCTTACGTGGCCATGATATAAATCATTTATTTGTGATCCAGAAATGATAAAAAAAAATAAAAAAGTTTATACTAATGCCGTTTAACCCTGCCTAATCAATGATACATTCTCATCTTAGAACAATGAGAAAAATGTTATTACTTGCTTAAAACTAAGTGCACCGCAATGACTAATACATATTTTTGTAGGAAATTTCCCGCTCTTCAAAAAATATTTCTTATGTTTTTTTCGTGAGTTCAACTGTTTAAGAGATGTTGAAGGTCAAAGTTTTATTTGTTTAAAAAAATTTGCGTTTTTGTTTGAAATTTTATAACTCCCTAACA
Organism: Microplitis demolitor; assembly: GCF_026212275.2. Taxonomy (NCBI): domain Eukaryota; kingdom Metazoa; phylum Arthropoda; class Insecta; order Hymenoptera; family Braconidae; genus Microplitis; species Microplitis demolitor. The sequence continues at coordinate 10,909,475 of NC_068551.1, forward strand.
CCTAGACGTAAAATTAAGCGCTGTGAATTTTCTTGCAGGAAATTTATCGTTCTTAAAAAAATGTTACTTACACTTTTTTCGTAAATCCAACCGTTTAAGTGATATCGAAGCTTAAAATTAATAGATTTAAAAAATAGTGTTTTTTGATTAAAATTCTATAACTCTTAAACAAACCGAAATTTATATAGACTTTCAACAGTTTTTTATTGGAAATCTAGCGCTCTATAAAAAAAGTCTCTTTGATTTTTTTGATAAACTCAACCGTTTAAGAGATATTTAAGCTCAAAATAAAAGAAATTTTTTATATCACCCGAGCAAAATTTTGAGTTGGTTTGTGAAACTTTTCTGTCAACTTCAAGCTTACATATCTCTTAAACAGTTGAGTTTATGAGAAAAATCAAAGAGACCTTTTCTATATAGCGGTGAAATTCCGACACAAAGGTGTTAAAAGCCTATATAAATATCCATTTGTTTAAGAGTTATAGAATTTTAATCGAAAATTTTGAGTTTCGATATCACTTAAACGGTTGGATTTACGAAAAAAGTGTAAATAACATTTTTTTAAGAGCAATAAATTTCCTTCAAGAAAATTTATAGCGCTTAATTTTACGTTTAGGTGTTAGGGAGTTATAAAATTTCAAACAAAAACGTAAATTTTTCTAAACAAATAAAATTTGACCTTCAATATCTCTTAAACAGTTGGATTCACGAAAAAATATGAGACCTTTTTCGAAGAGCAGGAAATTTCCTACAAAAATATATATTAGTTATTACTGTGCACTTATTTTTAAGCAAGTAATAAAATTTTTCTCATTGTTCTAAGATGAGAATGTATCATTGATTAGGCAGGGTTAAACGGCATTAGAATAAACTTTTTTATTTTTTTTTTTATCATTTTTGGATCACAAATAAATGATTTATATCATGGCAAAGTAAGAAAATCTAATCTGGTAAATAACGGACACCCTACTAGACATCCATTAGATACTGGTGAGTTACATTTATATTTTTATGTGGCACCATCTGTAGTTGATCGCGGATGGACAACCATGAGATGCTGATAAGTTACAATTATATTTTTATATAGCTCCATCTGTAAATTCTAGCGATGAAATAACCATGAGATACTGGTACACTCATTGTCATTAATGCCTGGCTCCCTATTTGGTAAAGAATTTATAGTCTGGGGGACCAAGTATTAATGACAACGAGTGTAAGGTGAATTTTATTTTTTATACAGCTCCATCTGTAACTAATGTTAACTTAACAAACATGAAATACTCATGAGCTACAGTTATATTTTTATGTAGCGCCATCTGTAAATATTAGCGACGAGATAACCATGAGATACTGATGAGTTACAGTTATATTTTTATATAGCGTATAGTTAACATATATGATCGTAACAATTATCATCCATATGATAAATATTACGATCTAGATGATTTATACTATCATCTAGATAATATTCACTATTGTCGGATTGATAGTAAAAATTTTTACCACAACTATATGAGAATCTACCGGATTTTTTAAGCAGGGTAGTATCCTGACTTTATATTTGTATTTAAACAAGGTACAACTGTCGTACTGTTATTCAACAGAAAAAAAAAATAAAGTACTAGCAACTATTTTGACTTATTTAATATTAAATAGTTGACAGAAATGATTTTAATAGTTGACTTAACTAACAGTATACTGTATATATTAGACTGGGCAGAAAAATCGACTATTTTTTAACTTCCCGCTAAGAAAATCGACGATTTTCAAAAATTTCGGGAAGTTATTGTTTTCACCCCGATTTTCGAAAATCGAGTTTTCATCAGATGTCGACGTTTTGAGGTCCTAGGAAGCTATTCTGACTATTTTCAGAATGATGTCCGAGTGTATGTGTGTATGTGTGTGTGTATGTATGTATGTGTGTGTGTGTGTGTGTGTGTGTGTGTGTGTGTGTGTGTGTGTGTGTGTGTGTGTGTGTGTGTGTATGTAAACTCTTTGTAACTTTTGAACTAATGAATCGATTTGGATGGTTGAGGTGGCAATCGAAAGAGCTTGTTGGCCTTCAACTTTCCTGAAAATTTCAGATTAATTGATCGAATAGACTCGAAAATATTGGCGAATTACGAAAAAAAAAAATTTTTTTTTAGTTTTTTATTGATTTCTCAAAAACGACTTATACGATCGACTTCAAAATCTAATCAGCTCTAGAACTCAATAAAACGCGTCGATTGCCACCTCAAACATCAAAATCGGATAATTCGTTCGAGAGTTATCGCGGGAGAAAGAAATGGTGAAAAATGGTTTTTTCTAAATATTTTCGAAACGACTGACGCGATCGATTTCAAATTTTAATCAGCTCTAGAACTCAATAAAACGCGCCGATTGCCACGTCAACTATCAAAATCGATTGATTAGTTCAAAAGATATCGGTGTTGAAAAGTTAAAAAAATAACATTTTATGTTATTTTTTCCGGATAAATCAGAATATAACGCACTAAAATGTGCCTATCATACCAACTCATCTTTTTTATGGTTTCTTTCGATCATATAATGTCATCGAACTTGGTTTTTAGTTTAAATCATATTATCAACAAAAAAATCGATAAAACGTAGTTTTTAATATTTTTATCGGATATTTCATATTTTATTGTTTCTGACATGAGTCAAAATTTATTTAAATCTTGATTTTGATCCCCGACATTGATTTCTGCCTCAATACACTTATTTTACTGAACATAATCAGGAACTAAATTTTAAAAATTGCTTCATTGATGATTTTCGATTCTTAAATTTTCAAACTTCAGCATAACAGGTAACTTGTTAGAGCTTGAAAAGATCATAAAAAAACAATTGCATGTGATAGCATTTTCGAGCTCGAAGAGCTCGAAAATATATCTACACTAATGTTTTCGAGCTCTTTGAGGTCGAAAACAGCGGGAAGTTTTAGGGCTGGCCCGCAGGGTCAACCGACAGACCGATTTTTTTTCTTTAAATACTGTAAAAATATTATTCCTGATGACAAAAAAAAATTATTGTGCAGGTTTGAGCTCTTAATATTGATATTAAGAGGTGTATTGTTACGACTGTTTATTTTTTGACACAAATTTCATTTTGTACCCAAAACTCGTAAATCTGTCTAAAAAACTTGAGCAATGTCTATTATTAAAGGAAATTGAATTCCCTACAAAAAATCTCTTTTAGTAAATTGACGTAAAACGAGCCGTTTTTTTGTAACCATGCCTTAAATATTGATTCTAAATAATATGTGGTAATTTTTACTTTGAGTTATGTACAAGTTTTGACGTTTTTTAACGTTTCAAGATTACTTCTCGGATTGTAATTTTTTTTTTAAATTTAAGAAAAATTGCAACTCAAAATAGAACATAAAAAAATTTGAAGTTGTGGAACTTAAAAACATTATAACGGTGGGCCCTGGCTACTTCGTGTCCAGTAGCCACGAACCACAGTCAAAGAATTTTCCCGAATAAATTAATTAATTAATAATAAATTATTAAATATAAATATAAATTATGAGTATTATGTTGCTGGTTCTGAAAGACGGGAAAAGATCTCAGGAGTAGGTCGAATCGTTCTGACCGGACACGCGGCTGAAATCAAAACTTATTCTAGACGACGCTGGTGATGAAGGAAATTTTGTTTAGAAACTCAATTCAATTATATAAAACAAATTTTATCTAACCAAATCCCAAATTTTATGTACACAATAGTTTCCCCTTTTATTAATTTTATTTTATGCTTTATTAATTAGGATTTAACGTCCACCATTAAATTAATTTATTATTAAAATGCACAAGGAATTATTGGACGCGGGGAACAAAATTAATAATCAATCAAAATTAAATACTGCGTTGAAGAGAGAAAAGGTTTGGGAATAATTAGTCGAAACTTATCTGGTTGTATGTGGGTTACTAGTGATATCTGTCTCCGATTCGTTGCGGACTTCTTGGAATCGATGTCGATCCTCTTCGGGCAAACGTTGCAGACCAAACCACCACACTCACTTAATAATCAAATTTGGTTTTTCTTTAATCAGACGAAGGAGTCGCAAAATCTTATTTAATTAATTCGAGTAAAACAAATGTCACTTATAATAAAATCAATAGTTTAGTTTAATATATAAGAAAAGTTTCGATAAATAAAATTATTCTGGTAACAGACTAGCCGAGATAGAACATAGTGTTGGACTAAATGACTAGATATAACAAACTAATAGACTAGATATCATTAGGCCGACTCAAATAAATTGTTATGAGTCCTGGTGCTAGAATGGGACCTCGCTAAGCGTCCTCAGTCCACACAAGGTGATGGCCAGGGCCTAAGTCCTCGAGCAAGTGTTTGCTGGCCCTTTTATATCTGAATTTTGGAGAGGTGGAGCTACCCCACTGTCGTCTAAGTTCGAATTCGATCTAGGTGGCCTCTGACATGGCCCCCAAGTGACTAAGGAAGTGTTAATTAATATACATCTATTCTAATAGATGGCCGTAGAATCAGTAAGACTTTGCGCTCGATTTTCAAATCGTAAAATCAAAACGCATGTTTACACTCCCCGTCGCCAGACTTGAAGATCGGGCGCAACTCCACCATCCAGGGCTAGTCCAAAATGTACTCATCGGTCTTCATTTGAACGTCTTCGATAAAATCTCCAACCTAATCTTTCAATGAACTAAATATTGCAATACAATTTATAATACAATGATTATCGCCGATTACAATACAAATTTACACATTTTAAATATACAATAGTCAATTTACAAAAGCCAATTAACAATATACAATATACATTTCACAATAACATAATTTAATATACAAAATTTTCAAAATTTTTATTACAAGTTTATTTTAAATATTATACAATTTTATTTTAAATATTATTAATAGAAATTCAAATCACTCAAATTTCCTAGACTACGACTTCTACTAATTCCGTCGTCAGCATCATACCAAATTTCATTTTCAACGACGTGATATAAATTATTTTCAACCGTAACTGGGCTGCGTAGGTCAATTAACTCGACCTCAGTCCGATTATTTCGATTGTCATTTCTTTTAAAATTATTTAAAGTTGGATTCGGGTTTCCCCTATTAAAATTATTTACATTTGGTTGCCCACGATTCAAATTATAATTATTACTATTATTATTAAAGTTATTATTTGGGTTATGATTTGTCTGGACGGGAATGGCTAACGGACGTAAATTTGAACTGCTCATAAATCCGGGCCTAAATGAATCTGCATTTGCTTTAAAACAATTTTGTCTGACGTGTCCTTTTTTAAAACAGAAATTACATATGTCTACTCTGTTATTAATACACTGTTCAGATATATGACCATTTTGCCCGCAGTTAAAACAAAAGTATTGGTCAAAATTTCGACCAGCAGTAACTTCACTGAACGTACGCGATATGGCATTTGAGTTGCCACTATTATTCGCGTTATAGGAATAACGTACTCGATTATTTGGGGATCTATTTGATGAGATATTATTCTGCGGGGTTTGGACAGTTGCCGTTGATGCACAAACAATCAATTTGCCATCATCACCCTCTCGAATTTCCTCGATAACGAGTGGTTGTTTATCGTTCATTATCTCAACCAAAATAGGAGTACGCGGGAACGTATGTACTGCTGAGAACCGAGATTTTTCTTTTGTTTTAGCGTGCGACTTATCGGGTGGCTCGGACGCGCGTTTATTTTCTTTCAGTAGCACGGCGGCCTCATGTAATACCGATAAGAGTTCATCATAAGTATTCACTGACCTAGAGAATACTAAAGTGGAAAGATTTCTAGGCAAGTGATTACGAATACACGTAACCTGTTCTGATTCAGGAGGTGGGTTACGCATCTCACTATATTTTTGTTGAACTCTAAATGTGAAATCGATTGACGATTCACCGGATTCTGGTCTCAACTGACCAATTTCCATCAACAACTGAGTGTCCGTTTTTTGGGAGCCAAAAGCTCTTAAAAATTCCCATTTAAAATGGTCATAGTCGGACCAATGTCTGCTGTACACGTCATACCACTTAGTAACTTTACCAGTTAAAAGATACCCAAGAATTTTCACGTAATCTGTCATGAGCCAACCCTCGCGAAACGCCATGGCTTCAAATGAAGCCAAGAAGCTATTGGCTGATAGATCGCCCTGCGGATAACGTACGGGCCACGCTCTCACGATTTCCCTTATATCGCGCCATTTACGTAACGAAACCGCCGCGGCGTTTGGTGTTAATAGATTATTCGTTCTAGGTTGATCATAATACTCTTGGTGTCTTTCTTCACCATTATTAATCAGGTATCCAGCGTAATTTCCATCGAAATTATTATTATTACCAGCGATTAAATTATCCCGTAATATTTCAAAATTATTGTCGTAATTATTTATTGGTGGATTATTATTTTGAATTCCGCTGGGATTATTGCAACGATAATTATTGCCGTTGAAATTATTATTTAAATTGTTGTTGTAAATTCCGCTAGGATTAATAATGGGGTGGTCGTTACTATTATTGTTCATATTATTGTTTAAATTATTATTATAATTATTGTTACTGAGACCGGCCGTATTGTTGTGAGCATTATTAATTCCACTGGTACTTGATTGTATATTGACCGGGAGAGCTGAGGTCGTAGCAGCCCTATTATTGTGATTCAAGTGACCTGTACCATACTCCCCATCGCTAAAACTGTGAGTTACTTCGCGAACAGTTTGTGTAATTGGCTGTACAGGCACTTGTGAATTATTTATCCGTTGCGTGCTCATAGCTAGGGTCAAATTTTGTAGACAATTTAAAATTTGAGCCAGGGCAGTTTGAGTTGCCGCTTGATCAGCCTGTGCGGAAACTGGAACGGTGCCAGGAAGAAAAACGGATCCCGCATTAGGCTGAATTTGTTGAGGAAGTACCGGTGGGGGATTTTCTATGAATACTTCGTCCATAGACGCCCGTAAATTATTATTAATATTTGTTGAATTTAAGTTCAATTGTGCGTTTGTATTAACGGACCGTGGGTCACTCATTTGAATTGACCTAGACGAAGTTGTAACAGTAACTGGTGTGGTGATAACGGTACTCGGTAGTGTCACGGTAGTAATTGGTATAGTGGTGGTCACTGTCGTGACCATAGACGTGGTAGTCGCTACCATATTTCCCAAGCTACGCCTTACTGGCGGTCTAACCTGCTGTGGGGTGTCAGTAGTCACGACCAGATTAGGTATGACGGGTAACGAAGTAGGATTTGACATCGTCGAGTTCGCTGACGAAACCGTAGTACTAGACGTTATTGTACACGTAGTCAAGGGTGGTAAATGTACTACCCTATGCTGACTTCTATCGTTCGAGGAACTAATACCTTCGAAGATTATCTCTTCATTTTCCCGTCTGCCCGATTGTTGAACCGAACGCTTTGAGTTTTGACGCGTTACTGGTCGAGTGTTACTCATAATACAATTATTGGGACTTAATTTTAATTTATATTAGCTGGTAAGACAAGCAGCTTACAAGCCCCAATAATACTTAAATATAAAATTCAATTTCCAGTAGCAAATCCAAATTTCTCAAAATATTTCTATTATCAATTACTAAGATTAAAATTTATTCATTTGTCACCGGATTAAGAGTTTATTTTAATTACTAGGTGACGATAGCTAAGTAGTCTCTAACAATGACAGTCTTTGTAAATTAAATTTGATTTATTTGAATTTTCTATAATGGTTTAAATATTAAACCACAATCTAATAGAAATTCTTTATTTGAAATTATTACAAAAGAAATTTTAGACAGTGGCTACAATTTAAGTCACTATTTTATTTTATTTATTAACAGTTAATATTAATTCTTTCTAATGCTTAAAATTTTAACCCTCGAATTCTATTTTAATTATTAAAATTTTAACTATTTGTTTAATTTATTTAGTTGAAAGATTTACTTAGACTTAAACCTAGTGAGTAAATTTTTGAAATTTAATATAATATTACTTTTATCTAACAATTTTATTTACTATCACTCATTCACTTAATGAATTTTTCTCAAACTTAATTTAATAATTCAAACGGTGGTTTATTTTAACTAAATAGAATTTATCAATATTTATTTTTATTATCAATTTTAACTTATGATTACAACAAATTTTCTTTTATTATTTTATTTCGATTAATTATTTAATAAAAAAAATTTCTGTCACTGTTAGTCTCATGAATATTGAAATTTTATTTACTAATTTATTTATTTTACCTTAGCTTTTTTTTTTTTTTTTTTCACAGAGAATTTACAGAGAAACTACAAGTAATTTTATTTTATGTTAATTTCTCTAAGCTTAGTATCGTACCTATTATTTGTACAACAAGTAACGCGTGCGAACAGCACGTAAGCCGATGACCTTGTCTTGGTCTTCACGGGACCACCGGAATTTATCGATTTTATTTTTACTACCACGTATTAAATTTTTAATTTTATATATTTTATTTTTTTGCCACTCAATATTTTATATTTTATAAATTGAGTGTTTTACGCACTATTTAGCCAATTATTATTTAAATTATAATTATTTTATATAAATTTACTTTAGATAATTTTGGGCAACCAATAAATACAATGTAGCACAGTATCAATCCAATATTACCATTTACAGTTCAAGTATTTCTCTCTTCAACGGTAAAATAAATTAATTAAATTTTTCCAAAATTTTCAAATTTAATTTTTCTTTATCACCAGGTCAAGAATTTTTTTAAACGAGGAACACGAGTTGGGCGCCAAATATAACGGTAGGCCCTGGCTACTTCGTGTCCAGTCGCCACGAACCACCGTTAAATTATTTTCCCGAATAAATTAATTAATTAATAATAAATTATTAAATATAAATATAAATCATAACTATTTTGTTGCTGGTTCTTAACGACGGGAAGAGATCTCAGGAGTAGGTCGACTCGTTTTGACCGGACACGCGGCTGAAATTAAAACTTATTCTAAACGACGCTGGTGATGAAAGTAATTTTGTTTAGAGACTCAATTCAATAATATATAACAAATTTTATTTAACCAAATCCCAAATATATACAAAATTTCCCTTTGCTTATAAATTTAATTCCTTTAGAAATAAGTAAGTGTTCAGCGACAATGAAATAAATTTATTTAACGCACCAAGCTTAATAAACACGGAAAAAATAAAATCTAATAATTTTTACGCTAGATCGCGTTGAAGAGAGAGACATGAATAAAAATTTAATATGAAATCTTATCTGGATTTATTAAGTACGACGTATTGCTGGTATAGGACGCCGCTGCATCGTTGAGCTTCGCCGTGGGTCGTCGTTCAGGTTCCTGGGCTGCTTAGGGTACTGGATACTTGGCACCAACACTAAGTAAAACTTCACTAGTGGTTTTCTAAACCAATTTAAAACCAAATATTCACCGAAGCAATTTTATTTCACTCAAAATTATCAGATAAAATTTATAATACAGATTTTAGTGAATTTCTTAACTGACTTTTGCGTGTCTGCTAAGTCGATCGCTTGAACTTGAGTGTCGATCGCTTGAACTCGAATGTCGTCTCTGATTGAGACGTCTTAGGTCCCAACCTCCGATGACCTCTACCTAATTATGCGCACATGACCGATTTACGGTCACCTGCTGCGCGAAATCATCCCTTGTGGTCTAGCGCCTAACTCAGCCGAACTCAGCAATCAGGCTGTAATGAGAGAGAGAGAGAAAGACCAAATCCAGACAGAGACAGCGAGAGAGCCGCACTCTCACGTCGTATACCAACGCTGCCCGGTTATAAAAGTTTCTTAGTTAGAGGACTTTACAAAATACCGTTCTAACTAAATTTATTATTTTATATCCTTTATATTTTTATTGTTTGAGACTTTAATTTCTTATTTTACAAACGATAGATATTTAAGTTTTGGCTGTTAAACTTTAAAGTTTAATTTTTTTAGTGTTTACTTTGTCTTTTTTATAGTTTTAAATGATAATTTTATCTACACTGTTAAAAAAAATACGTAAATTTTTACGGCACATGTATGAGAATTTTCTTACATATACCGTGTTTGATTTTTAATATACAAAGTATATTTGTGAAATTCCTAAAAAAGTAATGTATATTTATAAAACATAATTTTGAGTTTACCAAACAAGTGTCTATTAACTTTATAAAATTCGTTTTTTTAAAAATAGTATTTGTAGAATTGTAAGCAAAATTTAAACTTGTATATTAAAATTGCAATACAAGTGTATCTGAAAACTACAAAATAAAATTAGTGCATTTCTCATACAAGATGTCTAATTCAAAATACCTCAGCTTGTAAATTCATAAGCTCCGGTTAGTGATAGTACAACACGCGTTTTAGTATGAGAAACATAAATTTGTATTATAAGATTATATTACAACCGTGTCTGAATACTAAAAAACAAAATTCGTGAATATCTCATACGAAATGTTGGACTTAGAACGCTATTGTTCGTAAATTCATAAACCTTGATTAGTAGACGAACTACACACGTTTAGTATAACAAACCTAAACTTGTATGATGAAATGATGATACAAATATATCTGAAAATTACAATAAAAAATTCGTATGTATCTCATACAAGATATGAAATTTATAAAATAATTGTTAGTAATTTCAGAAACCTTGATTAGTAAAAGTACTACACACGTAGTAGTGAGATAAACCTGAACTATGTTGAAACGATAATACAAATGTACTTAAAAATTACAAAAATAATTCATGTATTTCTAATACAAAATGTTAAAATTTATAAAATGATTGCTGGTAAATTCATATGTCCTGAGTACCAAAAGCACAACACCCGTTTTAGTATTAGAAACCCAAAATTGCATATTATAATTACAATACAATTATTTTAAATCTTAATACTTGGAACTCTTAAGATTATATTATTAATATTATTAAAGTAAAAACCGCAAATTTACAAGCAACCAGCCGTAATTGTATAACACGTTATCAATATTTTTATATACATCTGCATATATTCGTTTAAGGAATATGAAGACTCTGCATCTGAGCGCTAGTTAATTTTTGTATCTCAATTTTAAAAAAGTTATTGCAAGATAACTTTTATTTTTACAAATTTTCCGCTCTTTGGAAAAAATTTTATCGAAAAAAAAAAAAAAAAAAAAAAAAAAAAAAAAAATAACAAATAAATGGAAATACTCCGAAACGGATAACTTAAATGGTATTAAATATTAATTTTTAACTTCCCGCTAAGAAAATCGACGATTTTCAAAAATTTCGGGAAGTTATTGTTTTCACCCCGATTTTCGAAAATCGAGTTTTCATCAGATGTCGACGTTTTGAGGTCCTAGGAAGCTATTCTGACTATTTTCAGAATGATGTCCGAGTGTGTGTATGTATGTGTGTGTGTATGTATGTATGTGTGTGTGTGTGTGTGTGTATGTATGTAAACTCTTTGTAACTTTTGAACTGATGAATCGATTTGGATGGTTGAGGTGGCAATCGAAAGAGCTTGTTGGCCTTCAACTTTCCTGAAAATTTCAGATTATTTGATCGAATAGACTCGAAAATATTGGCGAATTACGAAAAAAAAAAATTTTTTTTTAGTTTTTTATTGATTTCTCAAAAACGACTTATACGATCGACTTCAAAATCTAATCAGCTCTAGAACTCAATAAAACGCGTCGATTGCCACCTCAAACATCAAAATCGGATAATTCGTTCGAGAGTTATCGCGGGAGAAAGAAATGGTGAAAAATGGTTTTTTCTAAATATTTTCGAAACGACTGACGCGATCGATTTCAAATTTTAATCAGCTCTAGAACTCAATAAAACGCGCCGATTGCCACGTCAACTATCAAAATCGATTGATTAGTTCAAAAGATATCGGTGTTGAAAAGTTAAAAAAATAACATTTTATGTTATTTTTTCCGGATAAATCAGAATATAACGCACTAAAATGTGCCTATCATACCAACTCATCTTTTTTATGGTTTCTTTCGATCATATAATGTCATCGAACTTGGTTTTTAGTTTAAATCATATTATCAACAAAAAAATCGATAAAACGTAGTTTTTAATATTTTTATCGGATATTTCATATTTTATTGTTTCTGACATGAGTCAAAATTTATTTAAATCTTGATTTTGATCCCCGACATTGATTTCTGCCTCAATACACTTATTTTACTGAACATAATCAGGAACTAAATTTTAAAAACCGCTTCATTGATGATTTTCGATTCTTAAATTTTCAAACTTCAGCATAACAGGTAACTTGTTAGAGCTTGAAAAGATCATAAAAAAACAATTGCATGTGATAGCATTTTCGAGCTCGAAGAGCTCGAAAATATATCTACACTAATGTTTTCGAGCTCTTTGAGGTCGAAAACAGCGGGAAGTTTTAGGGCTGGCCCGCAGGGTCAACCGACGCCCACATTTTTTTTTATTGTATTTAATTGTCTTCTTTATTAAAAGGGACACGGTGGTCTAGAGGCTGAAAATTTCATGATTTAAAAAAAATTTTTTTTTATATGTTAATAAATATCAAACCTTTTGAAATTTTGAGGGATTATTTTCTTGTTATTAATATATACAAAAATGCGTATAGTTAAGAAAATATATTATTTTTAGTATTTAAAAGATGGCGTTGAAGCCAGCTCTTTTAAAAAAAAGGACCCGGGCGGCAAAAACAATTCAGTTCTTCTATGTGTCTGAAACAAAAAAATTTAATGGATTTTTAATCAGTATTAAAATATACCTATCGCTGGTACTAGAATAAAAGAAAAAAATTTTTTTTGAAGAAGTGGCACTTTGTTGAAATTTTTAGTCCAAAAATTGCCTTTTTTTCGTTACATTTTGCATGTTCAAAAATAGAAATATTATAACGTTCTCCTCTATTTTACGCGACCCACGGAGGAGTGTGGGTAACGCTCAATAGCCGTTATGGCTCTCCGTTGGGTGAAAAACCTGAAAATAAAATAATGAAACGAGAATGTCCCACCTGGAGATGTCCCGAATCTCCCTGGACGCGCAGCTCTGCTCAGGCTGGGTTAGAAAAAAACCTAGTTGGACGCCAGTTCGTGAGTCCCACGAACAAAATTTAAACTCGCAAAAGAATAAAATAACACCACGGAGAAAATGAAAATGAAAATAAAATAAATGCAGGATAGCAAGTTTTAGATTTAGGAAAAGGAACGCAAGAAAAAGATAGCAGTATTGTGAAATAATGAAATACACTACCGGGTTGCTGACCATTTGCATGTAATTTTGATTCAAATTATAATTTGTTTCTTCAAATAGTATCGCACAAAACATTAACAATATTAAATATATATATATATATATATATATATATATATATATATATATATATATATATATATAAAGAAAATAATACTGAATCATTTACAAAAGGATAGAAATAATAATTGTTGTGTGCGTGTATAAATTATAAAGTATACGGTTGTAACATCACACGTGATAAACAATAGGTATTCGCCGCCCGAAATAATACTTCAGTCACTCGCTGGTGAGCCTTAAATTAGCTTATAAATTAATTAATAAATGAACATAAATAATTGTTTCACCCGCTGGTGAGTTGTATGACAAACAATAAATCGTAAATGATAACTGATAATTTCACACGCATGTGAATTAAAATATTAAGAACAATTATAATAATTGATATCACTTCTCCAAAATAATAAATCAAAATATTAATTCAATAATTATAAAGTAAAATTTTCACCTGCATGTGACATTAAATAAATTAATTGAAGAATCTCAAACAATTCTCAATTTCCCACTGGTGAATATTTCGCAGTTCACCCAAAATAATATGACCAATAATTCAATAATGATTATAATAATTATACAAAAATTCCGTAATACTTATAATCTATTTACATAAATACTACTCGCACCGGAAATATAAAGTACCCTGCTGAGATATATACTTATATAAATGCTACGGACCCAGTTGCATATGTGTACTATCAGCAAAATAATATATATCACAAGACTCTGAATATAAACAATACCCAGATACTTCCAAACTTACTATGTATTATCAATATACTCTAGTAAATATTATCGCAAATTAAATATCCACTGGGCTCTACAATCACATATCTCATAATATGTCTGTAACTTGTTGTATACGAGAAAAGTACCATATATGTATATATATATATATATATATATATATATATATATTGTGACGTTATTTTTCGTATGGGGGTCAAATCAAAGTGAACGTCACAAGCACCAACTGATTTTTACTGTATTTACGAGCGTGGTAGCTCAAGACTTAGAATTTAGCGTACAGGTATTAACGATTTTGATACAGATCTTTGATTTAAGTTATAGTTTGAGAATTAAATATGGAGTAACGTTTAGCTACAGTTATGGGTTTTGTTAAGAAAAATTATATTAAAGATTTAGAATCAGAATTATGGGAATTTAGTATGGAATATTGTTTGAGATTAATGTTTGAGATAAAGTTGAGTTTTGGTTTACAGTTTGGAATTTTGAGTATGTGGAGAAGTCAGTGTTACCGCGGAGCGGGACTTGAATTAGTCACCCGGTATCATTTGATGATAGAACTTAGTTCTATCCCTATGAGACTTCTTGGTAGATTGCAGAGGTCTAGCTGAAATGCTAGCGCTCCAGTATAAAAGGAATCTGATGGATGCAGATTGGGATCAGTTTTTGAGTTTTGGTTTGGCAGGCCTCAACAGTAATATTGTGACCGTTGCTGTTGTGGAAGCCGTTTGGTCATTTTTAATTGTTTTGTCTGACAGGCCTCAGAGGACAAGTCATGACCACTTGTACCGCTGAGGAAGTCATAGGTCACTTAGTTTTAAGTTTACGATCCCAGCTGAAGTCTGTTCCAGGAGAGCAACTACCAAGGATATCCATACTCAAAGTTAGGTTTAGTGACTACGTTTGGTGAGGTATAAGCCTCCAGTTATCGATATAGTAGAGTTTGGGAATTGATTTATGGATTTAGAATATAGACGTCAGTTATAGATAATGATAAGATTTAGTTTTGGATTTTGATGATTGAGAAAGGAGAGTCGAAGGGAGACCTTCGAAAAGTACGGACGTGAGCATTCAGCTCTGGTCGCTCGAAGTGAGCAGACGTGTCCAGAAATGGCGTTACAGTTCATGGCATTGCGGAAAGCTACAGATTGAGTATTGTTATAGAAGTATTATTTAAAACAGTGTAAGACGTTACTCGATATTTTATTCATCAGTAATCAGGTATAAAATAATTATTATAATTATCAATAATTAATTGAGTTCGAGTCAGAGTCTTGAGATACGATGCTACTGTTTTAATTAAAGAAAATATTTAAGAACTGAGAGAATTATGAGAATATTGGTACAGTTTAGAGTCATGTTCACGATTTATTGTTACTATTATTTTACAAATAATTATAAGAAATATGTTTAATTATTAAACCAATTGTCGTCTAATTGACGTCAATATTAGACCCATGTACGTTAGTTTTATGAGTTTTGTTAAAAGCGAATGTTCTAGAATATCGGTTTTATAAGTTATTGTTCCAGGTTACTGAATACTAGTTGATTGTTAATTAGCTTTAGTAATTAATTAATTTATTTAGATGTCGATTTACCTTTTTGTTAAGATTAATTTCATTATTATTAGATTCAGTATTTTGTTATAAAGAAGACTTATTTGTACGAAGCTACAGTATTTTGTTAATTGTTAAATGGAGATCTTAGATTATTTGTTGTTTAAAATAAAAATGGCAAATTCACTGATAATCTACATGAATTTGGAATGATGTAACCCGGACCACTCCCTCTCTCCATAAACCTACACACTGAGCGACACCATGGCATACCGTAACTCTGTTTTTAGTTTTCCAGTCTCTGTTTTTGTTTTTGCTTATAAGTTCTGAGCATTTTGTTAAGTTTTAGTTTTTATTTAGTTGCGTGGTTTTGGTGATAATTCCACAGATCAAAAATTATCCGGTTTTTATTTATGCGTGGTTTTGAGATAGTTCCCCAGATCAAAAATTTATCTAATTCTTAAGATTTACTGGTTTGGTGATTCCAGTGATAAAAAATTACCTGGCGCACTGTTAGCATTGAGACTGGAGGCTAAAGATAGAGAACGAAGTTTGTGGCACAAAGGAGATCTTGGCGTATTAACGTATGCTTGAATGGATCAATTTTTGTGTTATAATATATATATACACGCAAGTGCAAATGGCCACCAACGCGGGAACGCAAAGTTACACGCCAATGAATTACCAAAAGTACTTACAGTCGTTGATCAAGTTACTTCGGTCAAAAATCCCCTGGTGGATATACCAAATAATTGTACACCGACAATCAATACTGATTACACTACTCAATGTATTTAATTAAAGTAAACCAATGGCGTTATGAAAATATTTTCATGGCAGCAACCAGCACACACACTGCTCGAACAACAGATTATCCACGTCTGACCATGGCAGCGCGTGATTCTCATGCCGGCACCTCGGCCGGACATCTTGTATATCGGTCCCTCACTCCAACCAATGGGGAAAATATCTCTATCGCATGTTATTTTTGAATAATACCAACGACAAATTGCGTGATGTCAACTGTGTAACTTTGCATGTTCCCATCGCTAAATACCCATCCGCACTTTGCCTTAATAATTAAAATTAATATAACATGCACAATCAATCAATGATTTATGCATTAAACCTTTAGAATAATATAAAATATAATAAATTTGTCGATGCCAACTGTTGCGTCGACGCGCATGCGCTGAGCCATCCCAACAATCACAAGCACATTAATTAAATAAATGGTTATTCCCCCAGTGGCATAAAATTATACCCTTTTGTGTATAATAATCAGCGAATTTTCCTGATTAATAGTCAATTTATACCTAATGCAACAATGCAGTAAAAATAATATAATAATTAGACTAAAATTATGCATGTAAACAAAACAATAATAATAATAATGCATCTAAAGACGTGTGAGCAGCGTGTGCTGCCATCTATTGCTCACCGACCGGATGTGAGACTGCCGCGATATTCAAGTATCGTGACAATATTCAACACAAAAATTTTATTCTAGTACCAGCTATAGCTGTTGGTGTATTAAATAACATATTTTAATTTGAAAGCAATCGACCGGATAGTTTTTTTTTTTCAACTATACCAGGCAGAAAAAAGTAGTTTCGAGATAAACGCGTTTAAAGTTTTAATCAAAGAAATTCCGAAGAAAACTAGATTTGAATATATACTGAGACAATGTGAATTGTCTTCGTTGTCCTCAGCCTTGCGGTTCCCAATTTTCTCCGTCTTGTTGCCGCCTGAATTTAATACGTCATAGTGCCATGGTCACATGACTTAATTTTTACGTCAACGCATGTCCGTCAGGGTGAAGTGGGGACAGAGTCAGAGGCGAGTCCCAGACCCTCAATTATCGGTCAGTCACTTCGATCCTGGATCACTTAGTACTTAGACGTACTTTTCTTATTAATTTGCGATACTTATTAATTATATTAAGATATTTCTATTATTACTCTGGCAATTTTACTTGCAATATTATTTCATTATTCTTTTTATAAATGTTCTAAATCAAGTGTTAATAAACTTATTAATATTGTACATCACTGGTGATTCACTCGCGAAACTAAAGATTATAATATTAAATAATAAATTCTGTGTACAACTGCGCCATTCCACGTAGAGGACAATTGTATCTGGCATCTACGAGGAATATTATATATATTGTTAATTGCGACGCATCTATTGTAAGTAATTGAATTTTATTATAATTGGCAATAAACTTGCATCTTTCTAATTATTTCATTTCACTCTATCTTTCACCCATATTATTTATTTTCCTATTTTATTGGTAAGAATTATTAAATCGTCTATTAAGAATATTATTGAGTAAGAACTAATGAATCTATTCATTATAAGAAATCTATTGATAAATAATAAGCCGTGAGGTAAGTTGGTAAATTTTACATACGTTGCGGTGTTTAAATAAGTGCGAGTCTTTGCTTTGCAAGAACCCCAACCCACTGCTCTGTCCAAGTAAAATAAAAATTTGTTAGAGGCCAGCCTAAGCCAGGGTTCAACCCGCGAATTCTGGTGGCTGCTGGTTAAAATCGCTTACGATTAATCAGCTATTCCAGCACCATATTTTTTTCTTCTGCACTTCTTCGGTTTTTCTTGTTTTTCATTATATGTTGACTTGTTTATCATTATTATAACTTAGGTATAGATACTAAAGCAGATGTTTTCCGCCGCACAATAGAATAAAAATTAATTACTCGGCCGGCCTGCTAAATAGCTTTTAGAACATGAAATACTGAGAATATCATCACCATATTTTCACAGTATATTTTTGAAATACTATACTTTCGAAATATGCAAAAAAAATCGATTTTTCAAAATTTCTAGACCACCGGGTCCCCTTAAGCTTGCAATTTCTTTTGCAAAAGTAAGGACTTTTGGGCTGCAGCCTCTAATTCGCTTTTTTTTCCCATCGTCTTTACACTGGGATTTTGAGCCAGCTGATGGGTTGATGTCAAGAAAAATTCTGAAAAATCAAATTATAGAAATAAAATATTCAATATCTTCTAAATCTACTTTGTTTAAAGTGAAGTAAGTATCTAAAAAATTATATATTTTATTATATTGTATCATATCACCAGAAATAAAAGCCCACAATTTGTTAAAATTTATAAATTAATTCCTGAAGTAATTTAAAACGTTATCTCATAAATTTTCTTTTTTTTATTCTGAATTTACATTGAACTCCGAAAGGTTATTCTCCTTATGCCCAGTGACAATTCAACCATTAATAGACAAAAATTTATATTAGAACTTTTTTATAGAATCTCAATTTAGATTTTAGTATCAAAGTCTTAAAAAAAATAGTGTTCTGATCGATTTCAAGAACTCAATAAGTTCTCCAATTTTTAAATATAGTGATACCTAAACTTACAATTAAACCTCTCAATAAGACAATTTATAGATAAATTGAGAGATAACCCAGACTGGGATTCGAACCCAGACCATGTCGGTAGCGCGCCAAGTACTCTTTCAGTTGAGCTATTCGGCCTTATAATATATTCCGTTCAATTTGATGTATAACTTATTGAGCTACTGACGTTAAAATGGAAATAACTCGAAAATTATTTAGAATCCAAAAAAACTTTATTGAAAATAATTTGTAGGAAATAAATTAATAAATGAACTTTATATTTTAGCATTCGATTTATAATTATTATTTATTAAATATTGAAATTACGATATTACTATTTGAATTTATATTAATCGCTAAAAATATTATAATTATTATACACGGAAAAAAAATTCGATGAAAAATTCCAATATTACTATCGTAATCCTGGACTATACTTTTATTATCTGTAACTTTCAAGTATATGATACGAAAATTTACAGTTTCTAAAAGATTTTTTACTATTCACAGTCGTAATTTCATTGAGAGTTTGTTGTATGAAATTTATAACGTTCCCTTCTATTTCACGCGTCCCACGGCGGAGTGTGGTTGGCGCTCAATAGCCGTTATGGCTCTTCGTTGGTTGAAAAACTGAAAAATAAAATAATAACAAAACAAAATGTCCCACCTGGAGATATCCTGAATCTCCCTGGACCCGCAGCTCTGCTCAGGCTGGGTTAGACAACCTAGTTGGGCGCCAGTTCGTGTGCCCCACGAACAAAATTAGCTCAAAATTAAACAACGGAGAAAAATGAAAATAAAATTAAAATGAATAACAGGATAGCGATTTCAGATTTTAGGAATTAGGATAGCAAGAAAAGATAGCAGTAATGAAATAATAATATTAAATACCACCGGGTTGATGACCATTTGTTTTTAATTATCCATTAATTAATAAATTAATCAGTCACATATATCGCATACTCACATAAATAATGTTCAAAAAATAATAGTAAATCACTAACAAAAATAATAATAATAGTATACGCATATAAAATTCAAATAATAACAATACTGCGTAAGCACTAAATGTGTTGAAAAAAACATATATATCTGTGAACAATTAATAGTTCACTCGCACATGAACATAAACAAAAGAAATAGCTAAATTATTTCCAGTAACAAATTCCCAGTAAATTCCACTGGTGAATTTACGGTATTTCAAAATAATATTATTTTGGACGCAAATAATAAAATAAGTACCACCTCTTGGGTAAAATAATTATGAATGGTATTTATACCTTGATCACTCTCACGTAATAATTAAATAATAACTTAATTGTTCAGGCTAAAATTGCTAAGAATAATAACTCAGATTGACAACAACCAATCCTCACACTGATAATAATTAATAATTCAAATTAACAATAATCAATACTCAAATTAACAATAATTCATAACCAATACTCAAATAAATAATAATTAATAACTCAAATTAATAATAATTCATAACTCAAATTCATAATAATTCATAACTCAAAATGATAATCATTCATAACTCAAATTAATAATAAATGATAATGAAAATTAACCAAACGTTTATCCCGCTCTACATTTCGTAAAATGATACTGAATGATTTCACTGACTGTATTTGTATTCACTGAGTATAATATTCACGCATTCCATCATATGCTTATGACCAAGTATTAATACTCAGAATTTACTATCTCTCTCACGCTTATGCTATATACAAATGATCACCAACTCGGAACCAAAATTACACGCCAATGTATTAGCCAAAAAAGTACTTACAGTTTACGTATTATTCAACTCCCTTGGTTGCACGCTAATACGGTAAATGTATTTTCCTTTATGCGATTTATCAAATGCTCAACTAATGCCAATGGGTGTATATTATCTACTCAAATACCAAATGGCGACAAATTTATAATTAGTTTAATGTAACAGAGCACACACGCTACTCCTACAGAGACTATCCCACGTCTGACCATGGCAGCACGTGAATCTCACGCCGGCACCTAGGCCGACGCCATTTTGTCGTATATCTCACTTCACCCAATAGAGATATACAACCGTCACATGTTATTTCTTTACAGTACCACCAACGTACTACATAACTGTGTCCGTGTAATTTATCAAGTTCCCGACGCTAAATGACCAATTGTATTTTCCATAATTAATTCTTAATATTATTTACCGATAAATCAATCAATGATTTATTCATAAAACTAGTAAATTTATTTATAATGACTAAATTTACGGATGCCAACTGTTGCGGTGATGCGCATGCGCCAACCAATTCAAAATAATCATAAGCACACAAATGAAATGCGCAACTATTTCTCCCAGCGCTACAAAAATCCAAATATATACTCTAATTAATCAGTGAAATCTCCTGATTCAAATACACTTTATACCTAAGAAATCAATAACGTATTATTAACACAATAATTAAATAAAATCTTACATGTAAGCAAACAATAATTATAATACAATGTCGGATGAGACGTGTGAGCAGCGTGTGCTGCCCTCTGTTGCTCACCGACCTGATGCGAGATTGCCGCGATATTAAAATATCGTGACACCACCCCACCAGGCCGGTCTTAGCCCTCTGCAAGACCTTTGGCCGAGACAACAGCAGTCTTCGCATCCATTGGCGTGTTTAAAAATCGAAAATAACATTTCACTTACCCCCTCTTTCTTGCTAGACGTAAGGTTTAGGAAAAGGTATGAATGTATGAGAGTGATTTATGAAATGATTAATGGACCCATTGTACAACATTTACGGTTAATTTACGCGGTCATTTGCCCCTCTACGTGAATTTCCCAGCTGCATTCAGTAGGTTGCGAGTTGTACCAACACAAGGACCGTCATTCCCTAATGACGATCCGCAGTGGCGTTTTTTGGTTGCACCGACCTCGGTGGACACTGGCAAGTTACTGCAGTTTTGCCCACGGTGCCACATCGAGGACAAACATCACGATGAGGTTCACGACAGTCATAACTCAGGTGTTGCAGTGAACCACAGTTGAAGCAGAAGCGTGGAAGCCGGAATGATGGCGCACGCGGATTCAACCGTCCATTGGTACGTGAAGTCGACGTATTAGGGGGACTGTCACTAACTGGTACCACTGGTGATGCTGGAGGTGGATTTTGTCTTACCATCGGTGCCTTTGATCCCGCTTGGGTATCGGTCCTAGTCGTAATACCCACTGGCGCCAATTCCTGACCCAACACCCGTTTCTTGGCATTTCCTTGCCTCAATTTTCCCACTGGCTGACATTGACGCTCCGTATCCTCGAACTCCTGACTATCCACCGCGTGGAGCAACCCTTGGTGATCCCGAGGTTGCTTAGGCCCATACGCATAGGAGCATTCCTCCACGAATGTCTCTTCTCGTGGAGGTGGTGCTCGCCTGGTCTTAGCAGCTAGCCATTTTTCTTCTAGACGAGTCGCCTCGTACAACAACGACTGGTAGGTGTCAAACTTACCAGCTGGGCAGTGGTCCCAGTACTCTGGACGTAGACCTTGGCACGCACGACGAACTTGTCGCGACTCCTCTGGTGGATGCCTCAATCTCGAATATAGGCTTTGAAGACAAATCAGATAATTTCTGGCGGACTCCTTGTCGCCTTGGTTTCGGGCTCTGATATCGGCTTTAATTTCCCGCTGGCACCTTCCCCCAGTGAACCACGTGCGAAATTCTTCCTTAAACTGCTCCCATCGGGTCCACCGCTCAAAATTGGCTGAGCACCAGGTTGCAGCCACGCCGGTAAACACCTCTGGTAGCACCGCCAGTCGATCCTCATGTCGAATTCCAGCACTGCGCATAAGCACTGATAACCGACGTAGGAATTCATCCCCAGTCATCGAGCCATCTCCCGCGAAGGACAACTTCCAATTACGCGCTATAGCCCCGTAGTTGCGATCATGGCCTCGCGATCTTGATCTCGCTCGACGCTCAGCCCTTTGACTAGCATATGAATCATTTGACGACCACGATTGACTTCCACTGGAGTCTGAATCATCACCATGGGGCTGCTGTGTCCTCTGGCGATGTTGGTGTGTCGATCCACGACCCTGGTTTGCCTCGGGTGGCCAATTAACGTGCACATTTGACGTGGAGGTGGTGCACGCCGGTAGTACTGTGCTCATCTGCGTCCTACACGAGTTTACTGTTCGTGTAGCAGCCCCAAGACCTCCCATTGGTCCGGCTACTGTGTGGATGGTACTTAAGTGAGAGGGTATTGTAGTCAACGCGCAACTCCGAATCGGTGATGATGCTCTGAATGGGTCCAATGGCCGTGTCACAGCCGCCATTGTGTGTCCGACGGTCATATTGGCAATTGATTCTCTCCAAAATGGCCACTTCGGCCCGCTCACGGCCCACAGCTGACTCCCGGACCAATTCATCTACCAATGGGTCCCATAAGACATTCTTGCCGTCATCCCGGTCCATTAGCCGCTTCACACGGTCACGAACGACCTCGTCTGACCCATGATGGTTCAACCATCGGCTACGCAGATATTCCCGAAGAGCTGGCACGTCCACGTATTCAGGAATAGTATTTGAATCCGCTGGGATTTCATCAACTGATGGACTCCATCGTACATTCAAGGCCCCTAACGCCCTCTGGTGATACCGATTCAGTCGATTCCTCAAAATCTGTGGTGAGCCGAATGTTGATAACCCAAAACTGGCCAACAGCATTTTGAGTTTAGAAGGAGGTTGGTCCATCAACCAGGTGAGCTCTGATGGGGGAAGTGTATCGTCTCCATCGTGGTCTTTCCCGTCTTCTAAATCCAGTGTCTCATCTTCTGGACGTCTGTCCGCTGCTGCCAGTTCCGCAGCCAATGGGGTAGGTGCAGGCTGCTGGTCCGCGTTTGGTTGCCCGATTGGGGGCTCATCCCCATTACCACCACGCATTCTCTTGCACGCGTCCAACAATGCGCTGGACTCATCCCAAATTTGACGCCACGAATCCATTTTTATTAAAACAAATTAATAACCGACTCAATAAATGAATACAAAAAATTTCTCCCAGCGCTACAAAAATCCAAATATATACTCTAATTAATCAGTGAAATCTCCTGATTCAAATACACTTTATACCTAAGAAATCAATAACGTATTATTAACACAATAATTAAATAAAATCTTACATGTAAGCAAACAATAATTATAATACAATGTCAGATGAGACGTGTGAGCAGCGTGTGCTGCCCTCTGTTGCTCACCGACCTGATGCGAGACTGCCGCGATATTAAAATATCGTGACAAATTCAATAAGAAATATTACAATCTTACTATCGTAGATAGTAAGAAAATAAAAAATAAGATTTAATTATAATATTTATTCCTTTATTCTTCCTCTTAATTTACAGTGCTGCCTCTAAGTTTTTACAATACAAGCCACAAAAATTACGATAGTTGGATTGTAAATTTTCTGAAATAGTATAGTATATGCCATCTGAAGCGTTTACGTATGAAAGATAAATGTTGTCACAATACCATGATGTGATGCTTGTGTGAGAGTATATATGTTTATACAAATGATAACATCTATTTCGTTCGTATTATGTGTGGTTCAACTATATATATTTATAAATCAGTGCATCTTTACCTCCACTGTAGTGCAGACATAGAGGTTATTTTTCATGACATTCTTCGGACAATGATAGATAAAAAATTAAAAAAAAAAAACTGTGCTTTCTTCATGACAAACCTACATAAATTAAGAAATATAATAATATAATAATTTGGTGGTGTAAGTATATTTATTACTACCCTGACGGTTTTAAATCAGCCTGGAAACACCCTGGGAGTGGAAACACGGTGGAATCACGGTGGATCCAGGGTGGTTACAGGGTGGGTTTGTGCCATTTTATCACCGTGTATACACGGTGGTTACATGGTGTTTCCACGGTGGTAACACGGTGTACCCACCCTGATTCCACGGTGTATTCACCGAGATTCCACAGTGTATCCACGGTGATTACGCGGTGTACGTGGAATCACGGTGGGTACACCGTGTAATCATCGTGGAATCACGGTGATAAAATGACAAAAAACCGACCGTGTAACCGCCGTGGATTCACCGTGATTCCATCGTGTTTCCGGGGTGTTTCCAGGGTGAATCAAAACCGCGAGGGTATATTCATTTCTTATTAAACTAAATATTCTGTGGGTATTTTGTTCGTTTTAAAATTATTTATCTGGACATGAAGTTTATTTTTATAAACAAGTAGTATCATTGTCATAGAAGGAATGATTCTAAAAGAATGAATTTTTTTTTTTTTTAATAAATTCAATTCTCCTAATTTTGTTACAGAATATTATTTATTTGTCGACAATGAATAATTTTATCCGACTTGGCGATGAGGTAAACATTTCAATAACCTCAAATTATGGACATTTAATGTTTCTTTCTGAAGTTAGCCGACGCCTAATAATTTTTGGATTTGTTTAAAAATGATAAAGTATGAAAAAAAAAAATTTCGAAAAAATTGCACCTATGGTTTTTTTAATTTCCTGCATGTGATATTTTGGATATAAAGGAATGAGTTATTTTTATTCAAAAAGAAACAAGTATAATACTTTTTGAACCTGATGTGATATTATAACTTATAAGTTAAATTAATGAATAATTAATGATAATTAATAAATTTTATATACCAAAAAAGTTTATTTCAAAAAATATTAAATAAATGTTTTATTATTATTATTACTTCAACATGTTTTATTTTTATTTCGATATTGTATTTACCTTCTCAATTTAATTAAAAAAAAAAAAATACAAAATGATAAATTTTCTTTTTTTTTATTGTAAGTTCTACTTTGTTAAGAAAATAAATTTGACTCCGTTGACTTCTAATTATACTTTTATATTTAAAGAAATTCTACATTACCGACTCATTCATTTTACGATAGTTGCATTGTAATTTTTATCTGATTTTTTTGTCTTCTAGTAGTATTAATTATAAAACAAAATTTACGATAGTCTATTGTAAAAATTATGATTTAAATTTTATAGTCCACCGTTACGATACCATATAATGAAAATTACGATAGTTAAACCGTAAAAAATCCGGGAATTTTTTTCCTGTGTACATCAAACTTTATTTATTACAGTTCCTTTTTTTCCGTGTATTGTTTATTAACATAGGAATAAAAACTCTGTAATTAAAAATTTAGCAGTGATAATTGTGTTTTAGAATCATGAAACAGATTTTAGAATTGAGTCACTACCCAGACAGCAAAGTACGACGGGCCCAGGCTTGGGTTAACTATGTTGAACTCTGGGCCAAGTTTGTAAGCCAGCCTTGTTCCAGTCTTGGTAGAAGTCTGGAATGATAACATCGCGCCAAGCCTGGTTGTCAGACCTGACCCATGCATTGAAAGAATAAATAAATTTAATTAAAAAAAAACTTTATTATTATTTAAGTACTAGAGTTTGTGATCATTAAGGTTTAAACTATTTATGTGAGGTAAATGACGTGAAAAAAACTCGGTGAAAATTCTGCTGGGCTCTGGGCGCGAACTGTCGTCATTCTGATTGCTAAGTCTGAATGCTGGACAGACCTACTAATGGTGAATTGAAATTTTTATATGTTCTACTTATTCATTTTACTACAATCACTCGGTTTTATGAAATATAAAGAGCAATTTAATTAATATTTTCGATTAAGAAAAAAAAAAATTTCGTATTATTTATATTATAATTACATAATTTTTAAAAATAAAATTTATTAAATTTAATTGCTTATTTATCAAGAACCCAGCCTAATTATCTTACACTACCACCATTATTAAAAATAACATTTATTATAAAAATTCATGAGTTATTTTTTAATTAAATTAATTTTTATAAGTAAAATTATAAAATTACGGTTGTTGATTGCAAATAATAACGAACTAAAAAATTTTTTAATTATTAATTGTAAATAATTTTAATCACAATGTTAAAATATTTATTCATTAAAACTTATTTTAATTCACAAATAAATAATTATCAATTTAAAAAACCATAATAATAAGATGATTGAATAATTAATAAAAAACCTAGATTAGCCAATACTGGCCCAAGGATGAGAAACCATAGGTATACGCGAACTTGGATAATCCTACCTTGGCCCAAGTCTGGGTTGCCATTGAATGATCAAGGCAGAGGAACCTAGTCTTGGCTTAAACTCGGGTAATCATTGGGTCGGCCAAGGCTAGGTTATCCAGTCCTGGTCCAAGCCTGGGTCACCACTGAATGGCCAAAATAGGGGTACCCAGTCCTGGCCCAGACTCGGGTAATGATTGGAATGGCCAGGATTGAGTAACCTCTCTTGACCCAAGCATGGGCCAATATAGACGTGCCAAAGCTAGGTTCTCCAGTGCTGAGCCAAGGATGGCCCCTTTGTTAAACTCTGGCAGCTCTTCCATGGGTTTTCGGCAGTCAAAATAAAATCGTAATAATTAACTTTCCGCTTCAAAAAACTATTTATTTTTAAATGTAAAAAGTAGGAAGATATTGATCTTGATTCAACTTTGAGAAATTCGAAATTCGAACAGATCTCCTGATCGTCAGATCATACTGACGATAAAAAATTTAGCATATTAAACTTTTTTTAGGTACATAAAAATTTATTTTAGCGTAAAAACTCCTAGTCGGAAGTTTTGGTATACCGTACAAAAAACTCAAAATTGATTTGTTTGTGGGTTAGATAATTTAAATGTAAGTCAAAAAAGCCAAATTTAAGTTATTTTTTTTGACTCCGAATATTATAGCATTGGCGTTTAGGTATATAAAAAGCCGAAAGTTAGTTTGCTTTTTACGTTAACATTCCATTGCTTGGTTCATTGCTGAAAAAATGCAAACTATTACTATCTTGCAATAGAGAATATACCCGTGAACAATGAATCATACATGGCCATGTATGAAAATTGGCCAGACATGGCCATATATGACCATACATGGCCGTGTATGGCTATGCATAGCTTGATACGGCCATATATGACTTGATATGACTATGTATAAAAATTTTAACTAAATTAAAAAAAAAATTTTTTATTTTTTTTTAATTATCTTGGCCACGCAGAGATTATCAGATATGCGAACAATTGAATTCCTAATCGAAATGGAAATTTTTAATTCAGAGAAAAAAGGCTAGACTTATTACTGACCGCACCGGCTTTAGTAGGATTCAAACCCGGGAACTTCCGTACGAGAGACCGACGCTTTGACGATTAGGCTATACGACCGACAGTTACAACAAAGTTTAGTTGTGCTACGTAAGGTTCAAAGAATACAATCACTTTCGAAAAAGCAAAATATAATCATCAATATGCTGTTAGTGATATCAAAAAAATTTCCTATTTTCTTAACACTACAACATCTTGTTTATAAGTAATTTTAATAGTTAGCTAAATTCTTACATATATATATATATATATATATATATATATATATATATATATATATATATATCCGTGAAAAATTAATCATACATGACCATGCATGGCCATTCATGACTATACATGGACATACCAACTTTTTTAATACAGTCATGCATGGTCATATATATACCATACAAGGCCATGTATGGCCATACATGGTTTTGTATGACTGTATATGGCCATGCATGACTGTATTAAAAAAGTTTATATGCCTACGTATGGCTCATATATGAGCATGCATGCTTCATATATGAGCCATATAGGTCATGCATGGCCATGTACGATTCATTTTTCACGGGTAATTACCATATTGTATGTGATAATCATTATCATACTTTTATGTAAATTACTCGTTTTTTGCGTAGTAATATTTACTATTGCCGATAGTACTAGTTACCATCTAGATAGTAATATCTCTCCTATCTGAAAAATTTGTAAATTTTGCCTTCTGAAATAGTAATGATTATCATCTGGTTAAGAATGCTTATTATCTCCGATAGAAAAATTAACATAAAAGAATAAGAATCTTTAAAATGTGAGTATGGAAATAGTTACTTCGTTAAGATGGGAGGTACACAGAAAAAAAAGAAATCTTGAACCAAGAAATAAAATGTCTTCGAAATTTTTTTCTTGAACCAAGGAAAATTTCTTACTTTATTGAAGTAATAAGATTATTTGGATCAAGAAATTATTTCCTTCGCGGATCTGAGTCGAAATTTCAGGTCTGTTTTATTCGTACTTTTTTGCCAGTCAGTTTCAGAAAATTTTTACGATTAAAACAGACCTGCTCCTCTTGGTTGCTCTATAGGCGCAGGTCTGTTTTTATCGTAATCATAGGAGTTGTCCCATTCTGAAACAATTACGATCAAACCAGATCTGAAATAATAATAATGTGAAATATAATAATAATAGTAATATTATATTTAAAAATACCTAGCGACTTGGGTTCGAATCCCACTGTGGTCATATATATTTTTTTTTTTTTTATAATTTTCCATTTAAATAGCATAACATTATTCATAATTGCTAATAATAATTATTAGTTGTATTATGTATTCATTATAATTATATAATGCTTCATTACAATTAATATTGATAAATACATAATATGAAAAAAAAACTATCATGTTATTTGCGATTTAAAATCAGGATTAAGAAGCAAAATCTTTATTTTTTTTTTACTCTGGATCGTAGTTGGAGATAGGATGTTATAGCTCCAAGGTAGGAGGTGACTTTTATTCGCTTTATAAAGATACAATCACACTACACTTTTAGATATTACAAATACGCTCAACTTATTAAATATAAATTATTAAATATTTTCGCCCTACCAGAGATTCGAACCTACAACCTAAACGCTCGCCAGACTATCGCTGTATCCCCTACGCTACGGCCGATATATTTGATTCTTGTCTGAGGTGGATTATAAGTTAGTCGTAAAATATTCTTTAACGTATTATGATAATGCAGTTTTACTAATCTAAGTAAGAAAACCATAAAAAGTACTTTTAGTATATTTTATTTTAAAACAAAATTCTATTGTTCAAATTTTATTTAAAACCCTACATTTTTACCCCTACGTATGACCCCCGGGGCAAAATGGATCAACCGAAAATTATGAAAAAATGATTCTTTCATATTCTTATCGTCAAATTGAAAAAAAATTAATATATTAATCCATTTTTCGTTTGATTTTCTATATCTGGGGCAAATTTGGCTACTAAAAATATTCAAAAATAATATTTTATTTTTTAATTGATAAAAATTTTTGAGTAATGCAAAATAATCTGTAATGTAAGAAATCAAAAGATACGTTTATTGGGTTCAAAATAATGACAAATAAGAAATAGAGAATTGTTTTTTTTTATAAAATAACAATTAGTAATTAAGTTACTCGAAAGCAAACGACCTATTAAACCTAAAGATTTTTTTTTAATTATTTTAAAACCAAAAATAGTTGTCGAGAGAAAGAAATACATTCTTAATGATGAAAGCAATTAAAAAAAAATATATATATATATATATTTTGGAGGGGGGCCTCTCAGCCTCACAAAAAAAATTTTTTCTGCCTTCGTATCCACCAATGATGTGAAATGTAATTTTTCTAGAGGTATATTACATTTTAAAAATAAAATTTAATGAAATTTGATCAACTTTCGGAAATTTTTTTTCCCGCTTGTTATAAGGGTACTCCATTTTGCCCGCTAAAAGTAAAAATTTTATTTCTTAACAGCAGCTAAAAATTTTGTCTATTTACCTTGAATATCATTAAAAACAAAAAGATGTAGCGTATGTCAGTCCTCAAAAACTTAGTATTTCCTTAGTCAACCCCCTTTGACCCCCCCCCCGCCTATATATATTGACAATAATAGTAATAATAAAAATAGTTCGAATTTTCGCGACTATGAAAGACAAGATGTTTTTAGCATAATAATAATAATAATGATAATAATAATAATAATAATAATAATAATAATAATAATAATAATAATAATAATAATAATATTAATAACATGCCCAAGGTGCATGTTGTGCGGCCACCGGGGATTTTGTTTACCCCGTGGCGCATCGTGGGCAATGTAGGTCAGCCTACGATCTGCTGACCTACCAATCGCACAACAACCTTTGCATTAGGTTAACTCCCTAATGTAAAACATACCTGAGTTCAAGACGATTCTGAACCCAGAAGTGCTCCCCACAACCTGCCCTTCTCGGATGAGGGCAACCCACTAGCTGAGCGGAGCACCGAAATTCCGAACGATGACGACCTTGACGACGAACGGACTGCATTTAGGTGGACGGAGGAGTCACGAGCCGATCTCTTGATGTGCTATAATAACAGTGAACCAGAGCGGAGAGGCTACATGGCGAGGATGAAGGCTCTCTAGAGCAACATGCATCCTAACAACAGCCATCTCTCACAACAACATCTTCGAGACTATGCCTCTCATCTCCAGCGAACACGAAGATCACTGTTAATGAACAGACGATTATCATCGTCTGTCTTTTCCAGCACAGTTACATCAAGAGAGACGCCGTTCTTCTGAAGGCGCCGAAAATGATTTTGACACACGGCAAGTATGTATCTCAAAGAAGATACACTACCCAAAACATCTACTCGTCACGGAGAACCAAGAACTATCTGCCCGGATTCAGGAAGATTCTACTCTACTCACCATCAATCAAGCTGTCTACGATGCTGCTTCCTTACTCTTGCCTTCAGCGAGGAGAAGTACTTCTTCTCCTGAGGCTAAGATGAGAGGGCGCATTGGGCAGCTTTCACTGAAGATTGATGATCTCCGGAAACATGTCTCCCGCATTCAATGTGTGATTGAGTATGTAAATGCACGAAAAGCATTTACATCTAAAGTCCGCCGCATTGCGGCTGGACTACGATATCAGCATCACACACTGAATAAGGAAAACCTTATTAACATCAAAGAAGGTTCCCTTAACAGGTTGCGGGCTCTAGTGACTGCTAAAAAGTCACTAGAGAAAAAGCTGAAGCGGCTTACCGATAACTCTTCGTTTCGGTCAAGTCCTTCACGCTTTCTGACACCTAAGACCTCTGTTTCTGGCGATCCCCCATCCCTCGAGCGAGTAGAAGCTTTCTGGTCCGAGTTGTGTGGTGATCAACCGAACGTGAATCGTGACACTCTAGCTCTCAACGACTTCGAGGCATTTTGTCGACAACATCGCAACGACAATGTTGATGAAGAGAGCCCTGAAGTCAGCGTGGAAGAAGTTCGTTCAGCTCTGAATAATGGTGACAACTGGGCTGCTCCGGATCCAGATGGCATTAACTTGTTTTGGTGGAAGAAACTAACTTCTACTCATAGTCATCTGGCCCGGATTTTTACAGCGTACATCAGAGGTAATGAACCAATTCCATGCTGGCTTGTAGAAGGGTGAACCGTGCTCATCCCGAAGAAAGGAGACTTGGCTGACCCGAAAAACTACAGGCCTATCACCTGTTTGAATGCGGTTTATAAGATTTTCACCAAAATCTTGAATAATCGCATTCTGCAATAGACAGACCCTGTATGGCAGCAGATATACGAACAACGTGGCAGTAAAAGAGGCCTGTCAGGTTGCAAAGAGAATCTGTTAGTGGATCGTTGTGTCATTCAAGACGCGATCTACTATCAGTGCAACCTGTCAATGGCCTGGATTGACTACCGTAAAGCATTTGATTCAACATCTCATGAGCTTATTCTTTTTTTGCTCAAATGCCTTGGGGTCAATCGCGATACAGTGGGATGCATTCAGCGTATGATGCAACTTTGGCGAACACGGTTCCACATTTCATGTGGCAACGACAAACGTGTAACCGAAGTTGTACAGTACAAACGAGGAGTCTTTCAGGGAGATTCTCTGAGCCCTCTGCTGTTTTGCATCTTACTGCTGCCAATATCCGTTACGCTACGCCGCACCCGTGAATACTCAGTGGGCCCACCAAATGATCGAAAGTATTCGATCACCCACTTACTCCACATGGATGATTTGAAGGTGTATGCTCCTGATGAGGAACACCTTCAGACAGCCTTGAATATTGTAGGGGAGTATACCCGGGATGTTGGCATGGCTTTTGGGTTGGACAAGTGCGCGGTCGTTAATCTGGTGAAGGGTAAGTGTTCTGATGTGCGTGAAGATGTCGAGTTAGTAGATGGGAGCGTCATTGACCATCTTGACGCCGAAGAGTCGTACAAATATCTAGGGATTGACGGGAGTCCTATGCAGGACGTCTCGAAAATTAAAACGACTCTCTGCAGCGAGTATGTGCGGAGACTCCGGAAAATCTGGTCATCAGAACTTTCCGGGAAAAACAAAGTCTCTGCAACAAACATGCTTGCTGTCCCGGTACTTCTCTACTCTTTCGGTGTCCTTAAATGGGCCCGAAAAGAGCTCAAAGACCTCGATATCAAGACACGCAAAGTCATGAATATGCTTCGGAGCATGCACCCTAAATCCTCAGTCACCAGATTATAGCTTTCCTGGCACGTCGGAGGGAGAGGTTTACAGAGCTTGGAGTGGCTACACGATCGTTTGGTTTTGGGTATAACATACGAGGTTATCAATTTCACTGCAGATGAAAACGACTTCCTTATGCAGATTGTTCATAGTCATGAGAATAGGCATAGGAGAGCGTTTTTATACAAGGCAGCAATGTACGCGGCAAAATCCCTCGGTCTTGGAAGAGTAAACCCTCTTATCGAACTCCCTAAGGAGAAATTTAAGAGGGTCATCAGCAATGCTGAGCAACAAAAACTGCTCAGCACACATATGGACAAGTCCATGCATAGCGTGTTCTTTAAACACGTGCGTGAACATGGCTTGTCCGAGCAGCTGACGTTTTCCTTCCTTAAGTCAGCTGGCCTGATGTCCAAGACCGAAGGATATATTTTTGCCTGCCAAGATGGTGTAATCAATACTCTTGAATACCCTGCTAAGGTGCTCCAGATGCAGCTACCCGACACTTTGTGTAGGGTTTATAAACAACACCCTGAGACGCTTATGCATCTATTGTCTGCATGTCCTGTGCTGGCAAGAAATGCATACGTCCAGCGTCACAATGCTGCTCTGCGAGTACTTTATTACCACCTCAGACATACTCACGGTATCGATAAAACACCAGTGCTGCCTTATCTGCCAGGAGATATTCCGCAAGTTGTTGAGAATGACCGTTGCTGTATTTATTGGAACGTGCCATTCGCAACAACGCGGAAAATCGATCACAATAAACCTGATATTGTGCTCTTCGATAAAACCGCTCGTAACATTTATGTTATTGAGTTTTCAGCTCCAGCTGAATATAACATCACGGTTAAAGAAGAGCACAAACACGAGATATATCAGGATCTCTTGCTTGAATTGGCAAAATTTACCCAGGCTACCGTGTTCAGCTCGTCGTACTCATTGTTGGCGTCCTAGGGGGAATGAAGCAAACTTTTGTGTCCGCATTGGCTAAAATCCCAACTTGTTTATCGCCAATTGAGTTTTTGGCATCGTGGATGCAAAAGGCTGTCATTCTCGGATCCCTCCATCTCTTAAGGCAACGAAACTTGGCCTGCTGCACATGCTGATCATTTTGTTGATGATGCATCGCAGCAGTAATGATGTGGCGCTCAGGTGAGGCCCTCGGTAGAGTCGGACTACCGGGGATAATCCCCTGAGCATTTAACAAAAAAACAAATAATAATAATAATAATAATAATAGTAATAGTCATAGTAATAGTAATAATAATAATAATAATAATAATAATAATAATAATAATAATAATAATAATAATAATAATAATAATAGTAATAGTAATAGTAATAATAATAGTAATAGTAATAGTTTTTTTGGGGAGGGAGGAAAAATCTTCAAAAGACACCAACGAAGATGAAAATTGAAGATGGTGTTGTTGGTAGTGTCAGATTCTTACTGACTAAAAAGCCTCCCTCGCTCATCCTTTCCCTGGAGGGAAAGGGGGACGGACCGGAAACCGCTTTCGCATTACTTCAGCCCGCCCCTTGATGCGCTGTTAAGCGCTCGGCTCGTTATCGGTTACAGGTATTCTCCTCGCTTTTCTTAGACATTATGACGGTCTTTGTATAGCCCATCATAGCGTTCCACACTTCTTCCGACCCTAGCATTATTCCGACGACACTGTCTGGACTGGGCGTTTGTCTAAAGGCCTTCCATGCAGCTTGTCTTTCAGCTGACCATCGCTGACAGTCGAAGAAAGTGTGCTCAGCATTGTCCATGCTATTCTTGCAGTATACACAATACGGGCTCTCTTTTCGTCCCATTTTGTGCAGGTACTCGTCGAACTGGCCGTGCCCTGTGAAAAACTGTGTAAGGTAGTAGTCCACCCCGCCATGGCTACACCTAAGCCACTTGTCAAGTGAGGGTATGAGCCGCGCTGTCCATCGCCCTTGCGTGGTTCCCAGCCACCTTCGTGACCATTCTGCGATCATATGCACTTTCTCAGCTTTCCGCACGTTGCTATCAACGTTCCCTGCTTGTCGCATACCATATACCCTTTTTCGCTCCTGAGCCATGAGATCGATAGGCGTTGCTCTCGCTAAGACTAGCACCGCAGCTTCTGACACTGTCCGATACGCACTAGTAACCCTAAGGGCAGCTCTTCTTTGCACTACAGCAAGGTTACGCCTGTATGTCTCATGCTCCAATTTATCCGCGAATATTTCTGCGCCATACAGTAGAATTGAGTGAACCACGCTAAGTAGTACACGCCGCTTAGCGTACCGTGGGCCGCTCGTATTCAGCAAGATCCTCGAAAGACTCGCAACTGTCTTGTCTGCTTTATCAGCTATTCTACTCAGGTGGGCACGAAAGGATATCTTTTCGTCAAGCTCAATTCCCAGGTACCTGATTGATGGCTTAGCATTTATGATGACTCCGTTAATGTCCGCAGAGAAGGGAGTATCAAACCAGCGCTGTCCGGTGAGAACAACCATCTCTGTCTTGTGGGTCGCCAGCTCTAGTCCGTGTCTCTTTAACCAGCTGCTTATGGTATCAGTCATAATGCCGATCCGCCTGCGCGCCTCTTCAGTGCTACTAGCATACACTACGCCTGCGACGTCATCCGCGTAGCCTACAAGGCTGATACCATCAGGGAACTCGGTTTCCAGCAAGTCATTGTATCGAATTGACCAGAAGTCCGGTCCAAGCACGGTACCTTGCGGCACGCCAGCGGTAACCTCTAAGATCCGTGGTTCCTCAGTCGTATGATATTCAAGCGTCCTGCCCTTGAAGTAATCATCTGCCATATTCCATAAATATACATCTACGTTAAACTCTTCTTCGAGAGCGACAAGGACGTCTTTCCAAGAAAACGAGTTAAACGCATTTCGAACGTCATAGGTGACCAAAACGCAGACTTTGCGGGAACGGTGAGGACCCGTCCAGGCTTTTTCAACGATCTTGAGAGCTTGCTCAACTGCGGTTATTGTAGAGTGGCGTTTTTTGAAGCCATGTTGGTTGCTTGAAAGCCCCCCTGCGTTTTCAATAGCGACCTGAAGTCGTGCTTTCAGAAGTTTCTCAAAGAGTTTGCCTGCCACGTCTAACATACATAAAGGCCGATAGGATGATGATGTTACTGGTGGGCCCTTGCCCTTGTCAAGCAACACCAGCCTTTGATGCTTCCACCTTCTGCTGAATGTCCCTGTGCGAAGGCAAGCATTGTACATCCCTAGTAGTAAGTCAGGATGTTTTTCAGCTATTAGTTTGATGACACACGTGGGTATTCCGTCCGGTCTTAGAGCTTTTCCCGATTTAAGCGACTTTGCAGCGCTTCGAAGTTCTTGGGTGGTAAAGAGTGCGATCTCGTTTTGCTGTCGGAAATCTCGGGGCTCTCTTGGAATATGTCGCGGAAATAGATCAGCAATGACCTTCTCTACCATCTTCGGTTCCATCGGTGGTGTTGGGCCATGTTTCTCTATACCCTTACAGACTATTTGGTAGGCCTTGCCCCACGGGTCGTTTTCAAGGTCATTGCAAATTGCTTTCGAGCATCTGCGTTTGCTGTTTTTGATGGCCTTTTTTAGTGTCTTTTTCGCCGTTGAGAATGTGAAGTTCAGAGTGTCGGTAAGAATACCCGGCTCACGCCTGCGGTTTAGTCTGACGACTTTTCGCCTAAGTGTAAGGCACTTTCGCCTGAGTTTCAGGCTGCAATTTCCGGGGTCCACCAGTAATTTGGCTTGCGGCGACCTTGATGCATGGTGATGGGCATTGAAACATCACAACCTGCAGTGATGAGCCTCATGATTTGATCGACCCGTATTTCTGCGTTCGCCTTAGTTTCAGAAGTCGGAAGCGTAGTGGCAATGGTTGGCCAACTTTCATTAAGGAAACTTAAAAGCTTGGCTTCGTCGAGTTTTGAAGCATTCCAGCGCTTTTCCGGTATGTCCCTAGTCTGCTCACAGGAGACGTTTTTGGCACCAGTAACCTTAAACTGTATATATTGATGGTCACTCGCTTTAAAGTCCTCAAGGATTTTCCAGCCTGTAATGATGGCTGCGACATCAGCAGTAGCAAGCGTGATGTCAATGATGGTTTCGCGATACCCTGACCTTCTGAATGTGGATGTGCTGCCACGGTTGAGGACTGTGAGGTCTAATCGAGCGATCATATCCATGACCTCGGATCCACGCGTATCACTACAGGACATGCCCCAGGCCACCGACTTGGCGTTAAAGTCGCCGGCAATAATGACCTCGCCCGTTACTTGACGAACCATATCCTTAATGCTGCCTAATTTACGGCGGAATTCCGAAATGGGCTCATTAGGAGTAAGGTAGCAACTCACAAGAGTAAACTGCATGATTCTCGGCCAAACGAAGCCATCACCCTGCCCACTGTCAAGAACGCGGAGGCTTGGGTTAGCGATCCAGATGGCTGCAGTACCCGAGGAGTCTGAAAGCCATCTCGTCGTCGAAATGTTGCTGTGCTGCTCCGATATAACACATATATCGGTCTTATGCTCAACGACATGCTGGTGTAAGAGGTGTTGCGCGGTCCACCCTCTTCTCAGGTTACATTGCATGAAACAAGTCATTTCGCTGCTGTCCGCTAAGCTTGCTAGTGCTCTTCGGAAGACAGCAGTAATAGTAATAGTAATAGTAATAATAATAATAATAGTAATAGTAATAGTTTTTTTTTTCTTTTTTTTTTGGGAGAGAGGTTAAAAAATCTTCAAAAGACACCAACGGAAAGTGAAATTTGAAGATTTGGTGATGTTGGTAGTGTGGGATTTTTACCTACTAAAAACAATCCTCTCTTTTCGCCTCTCTGATTAGGAGAGGGGGCCAGACCGGAAACCGCTTTCGCATTACTTCAGTCTGTCCCCTACTGCGCTCTTTGACGTTCCTTCGCGTTTTACGCTTGCTCTTCAAGCTTTTTCTGGCGGATGATGGTCTCAGCCATTTGCATGATGGCTTCCCAGCACGTTTTGTTCGCGTACATGAGCGAGAGAATGGTCTCCGGAGACGGCGCCGCTCCTAGCACTTCCCATGCAATTTTTCTTTCGTCTACCCATCTCTTGCAGTGAAAGAACGTATGTTCTACATCGTCTGTCTGCATCGCGCAGTATTTGCAGTATGGGTTGTTGCGCAGGCCCATTCGGTGCAGGTAGGCATTGAATTGGCCATGCCCTGTTAAGAATTGCGTCGTGTAGTAATTTGTTTCGCCATGTTTGCATTCCAGCCATCGATCTAGGTCTGTTATTATACTGTGCGTCCATCTAGCCGTCGCTGAGTTACGCCAACTTTCTGCCCACGCTTCTATTGTTGCTTTTCTTTCTCTTTGCCTGCTTTCGTTGTTAAGCTCCCCCGCTCCGCGAAGTTGTTGGAGTTTTTGGCACTCCTTGGCCATTAATTCTATTGGAGTAGCTTTGGCTATTACGAGGACTGCTGCTTCAGATACAGTGCGATACGCACAGGCGATTCGTAGCGCGGCCCTGCGCTGCACTGAGCTCAGCTGCCTCCGATACTTTTCGTGCCTCAGTTGGTTTGCCCACACTTCGGAGCCGTATAGAAGGATGGAATGCACAACGCTCAAGAGTATACGCCTCTTTGAGTACCTGGGCCCGGTCGTATTAAGCATTATTCTTGAGAGGTTGGCGACGGTCTTGCTTGCTTTCTCCGCTGTTTTTCGGATGTGCTCTCCAAATGAGAGTTTTGCATCTAGTTGGAGACTCAGGTATTTCACCGAGGGCTTCGCTTCGATGGTTTCCCCTGCGATGTCGACCATAAATGGCTTTGGAAATGAGCGTTGCTGAGTTAGTACCATCATCTCAGTCTTGCTTACTGCCAGTTCCAAGCCATGCTGGCCCATCCAGTCACTAATTCTCCTGGTCAGTCGGCCGATTTTTCTTTTAGCATCATCCTCGCATTCAGCTATGATCAGCCCTGCGGCGTCGTCAGCGTATCCGTTCAGATAGGTACCTTCTTCCATCTCGGCGCCGAGAAGATCATCATACCGGATGTTCCATAGATCTGGTCCCAGCACAGCGCCCTGGGGCACGCCTGCAGTAACTTTGATAACTTTTGTGCCTTCCGTCGTGCTGTACATAAGGTACCTGTGTCTGAAATAATCGCTAATCATATTCCAGATGTACTTGTCGACTTAAAAGTCTGCTTCTAGCGCAGCTAGTATGTCTTCCCAGCCCACTGAGTTAAATGCGTTTTAACATCGAAGGTTAAGAAGATACATACGCGACGAGATCTGTGAGTTCCTGCCCATGCCTTTTCAACGATGGCGAGGACTTGCTCAAATGCTGTAATGATGGAGTGCTTTTTCCGGAAGCCGTGCTGGTTTGCTGAGAGTCCACCCGTTTTCCACAGAGCACTAGTTAGACGAGTCTTTACGAGCTTCTCATGGAGTTTGCCTGCTACATCGAGCATACATAAAGGCCTAAATGAAGACGGCGTGATTGGCGGGCCCTTACCCTTTTCGAGCAGTACAAGGCGTTGTAGTTTCCAACGTCTGGCAAAAGTGCCTGTTGAGAGGCAAGCATTGTAGATGGTATGGAATATGGCTGGAAATTCGGCTGCTATCACTTTAATGACGCTCACGGGGATACCGTCGGGGCCAGCAGCTTTACCAGCCTTCAAGGTTTTCGAAGCATCCTGGATCTCCTGTATCGTGAATAGCGGTATCTCCCCGGGTTGTGGGGATTCTCCGAACATTCTCCGTGGGTGTTTAGGGAATAGGCCCGTTATAATTGTCTCTGTTGCTTGGGGATTCATAACAGGTGGCCGTTTTTGCACACCAATTCCCTTCGTGACTATCTCGTACGCGCGCCCCCATACGTCTCTGTCAAGGTCCGCGCATAGGTGTTGCCACTTTTGCCTTTTGCTGCATTTGATAACCCTCTTTAAGGTTTTCTTGGCTTGCGCAAATCTGGGAATGAAAGGGCTGAGTTGTTCCGCAGGTGGCAGCCGGTTTAGCCTCACCACTTTGCGCCTCAGGGCTAGACATTGCTTCCTGAGCTCATTGATTTCAGGCGTCCACCAGTAGTTAGGTTGGCGACGACCTCTAGGTTTTACGACAGGCATCAACTTATCACATACCTTGACGATTAATTGCATGGCCTTATCTACGAGTTCTTCTGCATCTGTTTATGTGGTCACGTCCGCATATTGGGCACAGATTAGAGGTCATTTTAATGAAAGGAACTTCACCAACGTGGTTGGATCGAGCTTTTTGTCATTCCATCTTCTTTGCTGGGTAGTACTGCACAAGCTTCGACGAGTTTCAGGGCCTGTTGTCGTGAATTCAATCATTTGGTGGTCGCTGGCGCTGTATATCTCGAGGACAGCCCATTTCGCAATAAAGGCAGCGATTGCGGAGGAAGCGAACGTGATATCTAGTATTGATTCACGGCATCCAGCTCTCCGAAATGTGGATGTGTTGCCACGATTAATTATTGTGTGGTCTAGCCTGGCAATCATGTCCGAGACGGCATCGCCCCGGGAGTCACTCGAAGACATTCCCCAGTCAACGGATTTAGCATTAAAGTCGCCGGCGATGATTGATTCCCCTTCTGTCTCCCGTACTGCGTCTTCTAACTTTGCGAGTTTATGGCGGAAAATGTCAGGACCTTCATTTGGTGATAGATAGCAGCTAAAGACAGTATGGAAGGGGGTTTTCACCCATACAAAGCCGTCTTCGTTGCCGCTATTTAGGACACTGATGTTAGGATTTGTTATCCAGATTGCAGCGACTACAGTGCTGTCTGCGATCCATTTGGTCGTCGGTAGGTCAGAGTGCTGCTCGGAGAGGATGCACACGTCAATATTCCGCTCAACTATGTACTGGTGGAAGAGGGTTTGTGCGGTCCAGCTTCTTTGTAGGTTGATCTGAAGAAAAGTGATCATCTCGTATCAGTCGGTTTCCGTGCTAGAGCTCTGCGGAATACAGTGCATCGTCCAGTTCCAAGCACGTGTTGGGTATCAATGCTTTCTTCCTGGATTGCTGAGCAGAGCGGACAGCACGCGCTGTTGTTGCATGATGCCGCCTTATGTTCGCCTTTCCCACAGCGATAGCAGAGTTTACTCCTATTTGGTCCTTTGCACAGCTTCGATCGGTGCCCGTATTCGATGCAATTATAGCATTGTTGAATAGACTTGAGAGCCCTGACCCGACAACTAACCCAGCCGATTTTAAGGCGAGCCGTTGCTAGCACTTTTTCCGCGTCTATATCGTTCAGTTCAACGAACGCTTTACGCTGACCGCGTAAGGTCGTTTTCGCCATGCCGATTCTAGTAATAGGTACAGATTCGCCGTGTTCTCGGATGATTGTGGATCGGACATCATCTTCTGTGGAAACTTCATCGATGTCCAAAATTTCTAGTGTAGTGGTCGGGACAATATCTTTAACTTTCCCGTCCGCGCCAACGGCTGCTTTTATGGCCTCTATGAAAGTGGTGTGTCGGCTAGCCAGTTCCGGTCCAGTTCCAGGAGGATCGCGCCCTCTTTGGTTTTACGGATAGATCTAATATCCGTTTGGTGATCACTTGGTTTGACTTGCGCCTTTACTCCCTTTAGCAGTTCGGCGTAAGTTTTACCCTCGGCTGGTTTAATTAAGACTGCAACGAGTTTTCGAGGGACTGGGCCTTTTTTTCGCTTATTCTTTCGGTGCGTTGGTGTATTGGCTTCGTGCAACGGCAGCGGTGGCAAATCCATAGGACTCGTTGTGGTGTCCAGCGCCTGGCCAGTTCTTGCCTTTTTGTCCTTGCGCGATGGTACTTTGGTAAAAGTGCCCGGAGTCCGTCTATTGAAGTTTTCCTCGGGGTCCATCGGAGGACTGTTTGCCGGCCTCTTCTTTGTGCCGCTGCTATTTTGCAATGTCGTGTGATGACTGGCAGCCTGGTTGCGTGGCGTTTGAAGCTTTTGAAGCTTCGATTCAAGGTGCCTCCTGTCTGCTGCGTCGGACTCTGCAAGCTTGCGCTGAGCTTCCTTCCACACTTTGCGGTGTGTTAAGATCTCGAGAATAAGCGCAGCCGCCTCTTTAACACCGGTGGTTACTTCTGATGCGACAGTTCTCTTAGAACGTATAGTCGTGAGCGTTGTTTTGAGGACTTGTTGTAGTTCAGCCAGCTTGTCGTCCTCAGAATGACAGCAGCCTCGCGGGTCACTAGATATTGTTGTCTGTGGTTGTCCTCGTCTAGGAACGGTGGCTGAGTAATTGTCTGCCTATCTGCATTGCCGAAAACCGTTTTACGGGTAGTGCCCTGTGGGGTGACTGGGTCTAGCCCTTCCATTGCTGTCCAGCTTGTAGCATTATTTGAGTCAGTTGCCAAGTTCAACACAACTGAATCATCGGCTGTCGATTTTTCGGCGATCCCGGTGGGCGTCCGCCTGTTCAACGTCCCACCGCTAATGGTTTGCGAGCTGCCACACCCAGCATCAGCTCTAGGTGTGCCCTGATGTACCTCAGATAGCGGCATTTTAACTGCATTATTTCCATTGGCCCTATCCATTGTTGGTTTGTTCGGGTACCTTCCCTAGGTTTTTATGGAGATTTCCTTCTCCTCGCACCACTTTTGGCCCGTGAGGGCTATTTTATTTCACCCCTATCCGCCGGTCTATAGACCGGTGAGGACGTTCCCCTATCCACCACCTGGGGACGCGCTCGGTAGGAGTTGGGTTTCTCCCCCGAGAGTAATAGTAATAGTAATAGTAATAGTAATAGTAATAGTGATAATAATGATAATAATAATAATAGTGATGATGATAATAATAATAATAATAATAATAATAATAATAATAATAATAACGCCCGCGGTTCATGTTGTGCGGCCAGCAGGGGTCTTATTTACCTCGTGGCGCATCGTGGGCAATGTAGGCTGGCCTCCCATCTGCTGGCCTACCAATCGCACAACAAACTTTACGTTGGGTTAACTCCCCAACGTAAAGTAATACTGAGTTCAAGACAATACTGAACCAGGAAGTGCTCCCCACAACCTGCCCTTCTCGGATGAGGGCAACCCACTAGCTGGGCGGAGTACCGAGATTCCGAACGATGACGACCTTGGCGAACAACGGACTGCATTTAGGTGGACGGAGGAATTACGAGCCGATCTCTTGATGTGCTATAATAACAGTGAACCGGAGCGGAGAGGCTACATGGCGAGGATGCATGCTCTCTGGAGCAATATGCATCCTAACTACAGCCATCTGTCACAACAACATCTCCGAGACTATGCCTCTCATCTCCGGCGAACACGGAGATCACTGTTAATGAACAGACGATTATCTCATCGTCTGTCTTTTCCAGCACAGTTACATCAAGAGAGACGCCGTTCTTCTGAAGACGCTGACAATGATTTTGAAAGGCGACAAGTATGTATCTCGAAGAAGATACACTACCCAAAACAGCTACTTGACACGGTAAACCAAGAACTATCTGCCCGGATTCAGGAAGACTCTATTTTGCTCACCATCAATCAAGCTGTCTATGATGCTGCTTCCTCACTCTTACCTCCAGCGAGGAGAAATATTTCTTCTCCTGAGGCAAAGATGAGAGGGCGCATTGGGCAGCTGTCACTAAAGATTGATGATCTCCGGAAACATGTCTCCCGCATTCAGTGTGTGATTGAGTATGTAAATGCACGTAAAGCATTTACATCCAAAGTCCGCCGCATTGTGGCTGGACTACGCTATCAGCATCACACACTGAATAAGGAGAATCTTCTTAATATCAAAGAAGGTTCCCTTAACAGGTTGCGGGCTCTAGTGACTGCTAAAAAGTCACTAGAGAAAAAGCTGAAGCGGCTTAC
Organism: Microplitis demolitor; assembly: GCF_026212275.2. Lineage (NCBI taxonomy): Eukaryota > Metazoa > Arthropoda > Insecta > Hymenoptera > Braconidae > Microplitis > Microplitis demolitor. The sequence goes on from NC_068551.1 coordinate 10,953,686, forward strand.
CGATAACTCTTTGTTTCGGTTAAGTCCTTCACGCTTTCTGACACCTAAGACATCTGTTTCTGGCGATTCCCCATCCATCGAGCAAGTAGAAGCTTTCTGGTCCGAGTTGTATGGTGATCAACCGAACGTGAATCGTGACACTCCAGCTCTCAACGACTTCGAAGCATTTTGTCGACAACATCGCAACGACAATGCTGATGAAGAGAGCCCCGAAGTCAGCGTGGAAGAAGTTCGTTCAGCTCTGAACAATGGTAAGAACTGGGCTGCTCCGGGTCCAGATGGCATTAACCTATTTTGGTGGAAGAAATTAACTTCTACCCATAGTCATCTGGCCCGGATTTTTACAGCGTTCATCAGAGGTAATGAACCAATTCCATGCTGGCTTGTAGAAGGGCGAACCGTGCTCATCCCAAAGAAAGGAGACTTGTCTGACCCGAAAAACTACAGGCCTATCACCTGTTTGAATGCGGTTTATAAGATTTTCACCAAAATCTTGAATAATCGCATTCTGCAGGAGATAGACCCTGTATGGCAGCAGATATACGAACAACGTGGCAGTAAAAGAGGCCTGTCAGGTTGCAAAGAGAATCTGTTAGTGGATCGTTGTGTCATTCAAGACGCGATCTGCTATCAGCGCAACCTGTCAATGGCCTGGATTGACTACCGCAAGGCATTTGACTCAACATCTCATGAGCTTATTCTCTTTTTGCTCAAATGCCTTGGGGTCAATCGCGATACAGTGGGATGCATTCGGCGTACGATGCAGCTTTGGCGAACACGGTTCCACATTTCATGTGGCAACGACAAACGTGTAACCGAAGCTGTACAGTACAAACGAGGAGTCTTTCAGGGAGATTCTCTGAGCCCTCTGCTGTTTTGTATCTCACTGCTGCCAATATCTGTTGCGCTACGCCGCACCCGTGGATACTCAGTGGGTCCATCAAATGATCGAAAGTATTCGATCACCCACTTACTCTACATGGATGATCTGAAGGTGTATGCTTCTGATGAGGAACACCTTCAGACAGCCTTGAATATTGTAGGGGAGTATACCCGGGATGTTGGCATGGCTTTTGGGTTGGACAAGTGCGCGGTCGTTAATCTGGTGAAGGGTAAGTGTTCTGATGTGCGTGAGGATATCGAGTTAGTAGATGGGAGCGTCATTGACCATCTTGACGCCGGAGAGTCGTACAAATATCTAGGGATTGACGGGAGTCCTATGCAGGACGCCTCGAAAATCAAAACGACTCTCTGCAGCGAGTATGTGCGGAGACTCCGGAAAATCTGGTCATCAGAACTTTCCGGGAAAAACAAAGTCTCTGCAACAAACATGCTTGCTGTCCCGGTACTCCTCTACTCTTTCGGTGTTCTGAAATGGGCCCGAAAAGAACTCAGAGATCTCGATATCAAGACATGCAAAGTCATGAATATGAATCGGAGCATGCACCCTAAATCCTCCATCACCAGATTATACCTTTCTCGGCACATCGGAGGGAGAGGTTTACAGAGCTTGGAGTGTCTACACGATCGTTTGGTTTTGGGTATAACATACGAGGTTGTGAATTTCACTGCAGATGAAAACGACTTCCTTATGCAAATTGTTCATAGTCATGAGAATAGGCATAAGGGAACGTTTTTATATAAGGCAGCAATCTACGCGGCAAAATCCCTCGGTCTTGGAAGAGTAAACCCTCTTATCGAACTCCCTAAGGAGGAATTTAAGAGGGTCATCAGCAATGCTGAGCAACAAAAACTGCTCAGCACACATATGGACAAGTCCATGCACAGCGTGTTCTTTAAACACGTGCGTGAACATGGCTTGTCCGAGCAGCTGACGTTTTCCTTCCTCAGGTCAGCTGGCCTGATGTCTGAGACCGAAGGATATATTTTTGCCTGCCAAGATGGTGTTATCAATACTCTTGAATACCGTGCTAAAGAGCTCCAGATGCAGCTACCCGACACTTTGTGTAGGGTGTGTAAGCAACATCCTGAGACGCTTATGCATCTGTTGTCAGCATGTCCTGTGCTGGCAAGAAATGCATATGTCCAGCGTCACAATGCTGCTCTGCGAGTACTTTACTACCACCTAAGACATACTCACGGTATCGATAAAACACCAGTGCTGCCTTATCTGCCAGGAGATATTCCGCAAGTTGTTGAGAATGACCGTTGCCGTATTTATTGGAACGTGCCATTCGCAACAACGCGGAAAATCGATCACAATAAACCTGATATTGTGCTCTTTGATAAAACCGCTCGTGACATTTATGTTATCGAGTTCTCAGCACCTGCTGAGTATAACATCACGGTTAAAGAAGAGCACAAACACGAAATATATCAGGATCTCCTGTTTGAAATTGGCAAACTCTACCCAGGCTACCGTGTCAAGCTTGTCGTACTTATTGTTGGCGTCCTAGGAGGGATGAAACAGACTTTTGTGTCTGCATTGGCTAAAATCCCAACTTGTTCTCCGCAAGTTGAGTTTTTGGCATCGCGGATGCAAAAGGCTGTTATTCTCGGATCCCTCCGTCTCCTAAGGCAACGAAACTTGGCCTGCTGCGCATGCTGATCATCTTGTTGATGAAGCATCGCAGCAGTAATGATTTGGCGCTCAGGTGAGGCCCTCGGTAGAGTCGGACTACCGGGGATAACCCCCTGAGCATTTAACTAAAAAAAAAGAAATAATAATAATAATAATAATAATAATAATAATAATAATAATAATAATAATAATAATAATAATAATAATAATAATAATAATAATAATAATAATAATAATAATAATAAAAATAATAATAATAATAATAATAATAATAATAAAAATAATAATAATAATAATAATAATAATAATAATAATAATAATAAAAATAATAATAATAATAATAATAATAATAATAATAATAATAATAATAATAATAATAATAATAATAATAATAATAATAATAATAATAATAATAATAATAATAATAATAATAATAATAATAATAATAATAATAATAATAATAATAATAATAATAATAATAATAATAATAATAATAATAATAATAATAATAATAATAATAATAATAATAATAATAATAATAATAATAATAATAATAATAATAATAATAATAATAATAATAATAATAATAATAATAATAATAATAATAATAATAATAATAATAATAATAATAATAATAATAATAATAATAATAATAATAATAATAATAATAATAATAATAATAATAATAATAATAATAATAATAATAATAATAATAATAATAATAATAATAATAATAATAATAATAATAATAATAATAATAATAATAATAATAATAATAATAATAATAATAATAATAATAATAATAATAATAATAATAATAATAATAATAATAATAATAATAATAATAATAATAATAATAATAATAATAATAATAATAATAATAATAATAATAATAATAATAATAATAATAATAATAATAATAATAATAATAATAATAATAATAATAATAATAATAATAATAATAATAATAATAATAATAATAATAATAATAATAATAATAATAATAATAATAATAATAATAATAATAATAATAATAATAATAATAATAATAATAATAATAATAATAATAATAATAATAATAATAATAATAATAATAATAATAATAATAATAATAATAATAATAATAATAATAATAATAATAATAATAATAATAATAATAATAATAATAATAATAATAATAATAATAATAATAATAATAATAATAATAATAATAATAATAATAATAATAATAATAATAATAATAATAATAATAATAATAATAATAATAATAATAATAATAATAATAATAATAATAATAATAATAATAATAATAATAATAATAATAATAATAATAATAATAATAATAATAATAATAATAATAATAATAATAATAATAATAATAATAATAATAATAATAATAATAATAATAATAATAATAATAATAATAATAATAATAATAATAATAATAATAATAATAATAATAATAATAATAATAATAATAATAATAATAATAATAATAATAATAATAATAATAATAATAATAATGATAATTTATTTTGTTGAATTTATTTAAACGATCAGGCTTATATATTATATAAATGAAGGAACAAAGGCTTTACTGATTTGCTGAATTGACATCAATTTATTATTTAGCGGGTAATGTTTCGTTAATGGTAATTAACATCATCAGACCCATATCTATATAAAAAAGTTACATTAAAATTCAGTTTAATTATAATATAAACATTGTATAAAAATTTTAAATTAGGTTTAACAATTATTAGAATTTAGTTGTATAAATTAAGTAAAAATTATCATGATTTAGATCAACTTACAATATTTTGTTGATGTCAATATTAATAATAATTTAGTTTTTATTTACAAGAATTATATTTTGTAGTTTGAGTGTTTTATTTACATAAAGTTTTAATTTAGATGTAGTTATTTTTTTATATAATTTCAGTTTTAATATTTTTAAATATCTAAATGTTTTCTTGTCCATTACTTTATTTTTTAAGTGTAATTGTTATAAATACCCTGATAACACGAGTTGATCGAGAAAAAGTTGGTCATTCATTAGTTTCCGACCAACTTGACGACAAGTTATCGACAACTTCAGCTTTTGCAACTTTTGGTTACAAGTTACCGCCAACTTTCTCAGAAAGTTGGCGGCAGTATGGAGCCGCAACTGGAATGCAAGTTTCTGAGGAAATTGAAAGTAAACTTACCGTCAACTTATGATCACCAACTTTTGCAAGCAACTTTTGCCACCAACTTTCTCAGAAAGTGATAGTCAACTTTTTGGATTTACAACTTTTGCCACCAACTTTCTCAGAAAATGTCCATCAACTATTGGAGGTACCAACTGTTGGCGATCAACTTGGTTCCAGTTGCGGCTGCAAGTTTCTCGTCAGTTTCTCGCCAACTTGGCTATCAGGGTAATTTGTATTGGCGATCAACGATCTACTGTTCACTGTGCGGTTGCAGATACAATATGTGAATGTTTCCGTCTATGTGTATATGGATAAATACATACAGTCAAAACAAACGCCTACCATATCCACAATCAACAGCGAGTTCACGTAGATGATGTCAATTTCCTTAATTTCAGATGGTGAATATTATCTGTCGGTAGATAGTGTTTCTTTGTGATCAATTGTGAATATTGTAAAAAGGGGTAAAAAGCTTTGTCTACTAAATGATATATTAATCCGATTTTTTGAGACAATGGATGATTGGAATTAAAGTTGTTATAACGTCCCGACCAAGTCGGTTTTCTATCCCTCGTGGACCTGGAATCACTGTAAAATCACAGTGAAATCACAGTGAGATTATAGTAAAAACATTGTGAGACCATGATGAAATTACAGTGAAATCACCGTGATTTTGTGCCATTCGGTCACTGTAGTTTTATGGTTATCTTACAGTGATTCGATAGTGGTTTCACAGTGATCTTATTATGTTATCACAGTCGATTCATAGTTACCTCACAGTGGTATTGCAGTGATTTTAGTGTGGTACTACAGCCAATTCACAGTGAATCCACAGTGAATTTTCAGTAAACTAACAGTAAATTTACAGTGAATATATAGTGAATTCACAGTGAATTTCCTATGAACTTATAGTAAATCCACTGTGAATTTACTGTAAGTTTACTGGAAATTCACTGTGGAAAAAAAATACAAAAAAATTATTAAAACCTACCATCATTTTTTTTTCAAATAAAAGAAAGAACAAAAATTTTCAATGACTACCATTTTTTATTTTTTTTGTCATTCTATAATATTAAACTTTGAAGCTTTTTGCAATTTTTTCCATTAAACTTATTTCTCAAAACACATCCTGAAAATTTTTAAGTGTTCAGAGAACTTTGAAATAAAAAAAAGAATATAAACAAAAATTAAAAATGGCCATCATGACACAAATATTCAGTTTATTTAAAAAAAGTACATAAAAAAGTCGAAGAATGTTTGAACAACTTTTTTTTTGCTATTCTAAAATCACCATAAAACTAGAGGCAAATCATCATAAATTTTCTGTGGAATCATGGTGAAATCACCATTAATTTACTGTGAAATCATGGGGAAATCACCATTAATTTACTGCGAAATCATGGTGAAAACACTATTGATTTACTGTGAAATCACCATTACTTTACTGTGAAATCATGGTGAAATCACCATTACTTTACTGTAAAATCATTGTGAAATCAGCATTAATTTACTGTGAAATCATGATGAAATCACCATAAATTTACTGTAAACTCGCACTAAAATCACAGTGAAATCACTACTAAATCACAATGACAAAATGGCACAAAATCACTATGAATTCACTATGAAATCACCGTAAATACACCGTCAAATTACGGTGAAAGTGTTTTCACTGTGATTTCACTGGGTGCCATCGAATTGTCCTAAAAGCTAGTTATCTACAGTGCTACTGAACGTCAGTTGCTGTTTGTTCCCTATAGAGCTACGAAGCGGTTGATATTTATGGCGCATGTATTTGATTCCAATGATTGTTTGAGATAGAGGTTTTTTTAGTCTTTTAAATTTAGACACTGCCATATTTCAATGCATTTGACTTTAGAACCACTATAATTTCAGCACCAACGTATTAAATCTCTTATAGATTTAAGACCTATGATTTTTATCATCTCTTATACTATACACCTACATTATGATGAGTCTTGTATTATTCATGACCGTGTAACTTAGAAAGCTTATATAAAATCATCTCTCACTTATAAATACATAGATATTATAACGCAACATATTTAAGTGACTTATGTATTAAGTGTCAAGCTAATTATGTACTTGTCATAAGTAATATCAATGCAATTGGCAGCTAGTTCGATTTAACTCCACAGTAGCTTTAAGCCTTCAACTAAATGCTGCCAATATATTACGTCCCCGCAGTTTTTGTAGACCTTGTATGTTTGTGTCCGTAATGCTTAGCAGCTTTATAATTACGGTTACCATTAAATTATCAACAATGGTAGTTAAGTGCTGTGTCAATAAATGTCAGTAGTTACATATTCCCTATAACGTTAAATTTCTTTGATATTTATTTCAGATGTATTTAGAATTCAATGACTATTTGAGATAGAGGTTTTTTTAGTCTTTTAAGTTTGGACACTGGCATATTTTACTGCATTTGACTTGAGAACCATTATAATTTCAGCACCAATGTATTAAATCTCTTATAGATTTAAGAACTATGATTTTTATCATCTCTTATACTATACACCTACATTATGATGAGTCTTGTATTATTCATGACCGTGTAACTTAGAGAGCTTATAAAAAAATCATCTCTCACTTATAAATACATAGATATTTTAACGCAACATATTTATGTGATTTGCGTATTGAGTGTCAAGCTTATTGGGTACTTGTTATAAGTAATATCAATGTAACCGGCAGCTAATTTGATTTAACTACACAGTAACTTTAAGCCTTCAACTAAATGCTGCCAATATATTACGTCCCCGCAGTTTTTGTAGACCTTGTATGTTTGTGTCCGTAATGCTTAACAACTCTATATTTTCAGCCCAGGTATACTTTGTTGCTATTTTCAAAAATTTTACCGACCGCTACGATTGTCGGTTGTTGCCGATAAAGTAAATTTGGAATGGTAACTTGATAATACATTTAACACTGTTTTTTAAAATTCATACGAGGATACGTCGGTCGGTGCTGCTCTCTTGTGAATATTTCACAGATCTTTTTGTTTCAAATATTTATTATAACCAAATGTTTCTCAAAATTCTGAGAGGTATATTTTCAATGGTTCAAATACAAAAAAATAATTTTTAGAACTTATTAATTAACAATAAGAATGCCAGGACGTTCCAATATAGGAGAAATCCGTCTGTTCAGTAAAAATAAAGTTTGAATTATATTCGTAGCTCAAGATTATTTTTAAAATTTTTGCGTAGAGGTGGGCGGTGCAGAGCGGCCCCCCTAAAATTTTGATCATAAAAAAATTTTTTTTTTTTTGTCTAATTACTATAAATCCGATATATTTCCGCATTTTTAGCTCTACCTATTACACCTAGGGCAAAATGGACCAGCCGAAGATTCTGAAAAAATAATTCTTTCAAATTTTTATCGTCAAGTTAAAAAAAATTTAATATGTTAATCCATTTTTCGGATGATTCTCTATAACTGGGGCAAATTTGGCCTCTAAAAATATTCGAAAATAATAATTTATATTTTAATTGATAAAATTTTTTAAATAATACGAAATGATCTGTAATTTAAAAAATCAAAAAACACGTTTCTATAGGGTTCAAAATAATTACAAATAAGAAATATAGAATTGTTCTTTTTTTTTTTTTTTATTAAATAATAATTAATAATTAAGCTAATCGAGGGGGAACGATTTATCACAACTTAAATAATTTTTTTTGAGTTATATGAAACCAAACATAGTTGTTAAGAGAAAGAAATACATCCTTAATGATGAAAACAATTTAAAAAAAAAAAAAAAAAAAAAAAAAAAAAAAAAAAAAAAAAAAAAAAAAACTTTTTATCATTTTTTGGAGGGGGCAGCTCTGTCCCACAAAAAAAAAAAATTTTTTCCAGAATTTCGGCAAAATGTCCATAAATTTGTTCGAAATAAGACAAAAGTGATCTGATAGTTAAAAACCACAAAAAGTAATAATTGGCTTAGGAGGGCCGCTCTGCCCCACCCTCCCCTATTCATATCTGGTGATCTCTTTTATAGTTTTGGATTTATTTTGGGAACGAAGTTCCTTATGGGGCGTTGCGGAGGGGTATCCTTACTGGCAAAAAACGTTCATAAGGCGAGAAAAAAAATCTGTCTATCGGTTGACCCTGCGGGCCAGCCCCAAAACTTCCCGGTGTTTTCGAGCTCCTTGAGCTCGAAATCATTATTGTAAACACATTTTTGAGCTCTTCGAGCTCGAAAATACTTTCGTATGCCATTGTTTTTGAAAAAAAAAAACCGTTTTTTAGCATTTCTTTTTCCCGCGATATCTCGCGAACGAATTAACCGATTTTGATGGTTAAGGTGGCAATCGACGCATTTTATCGAATTCTAGAGCTGAGTAGATTTTGAAGTCGATCGTTACAGTCGTTTCTGAGAAATCACTAAAAAACTAAAATAAATTTTTTTTTTTTCGTAATTCGCCAATATTTTCGAGTCTACTTGATCAAATGATCTGAAATTTTTAGGAAAGTTGACGGCCAACAAACTCTTTCGATTGCCACCTTAACCATCTAATTCGGTTCATTACTTTAAAAGTTACAAAGAGTTTACACACACACGCACACACACACACACACACACACACACACACACACACACACACACACACACGCGCGCGCGCGCACACACATACACGCACTCGGACATTATTCTGAAAATAGTCAGAATATCTTCCTAGGACCTCAGTACTTCGACATCTGATGAAAACTCGATTTTCGAAAATCGAGGTAAAAATAATTACTTCCCGAATTTTTCGAAAATCGTCGTAAGATTTGTATGTATAGTCTATGTATGATGGCTATACAGTGTCTAATGTATAGTCTACGGTATGACTGTTAGTATAGTCGAGAAGATGAAAACCTACGGTAAATAGTCACAGGTCTCCTAAAAATATGGTTGATGGCTTAAACGATCCGAAATGGCTTCTAGAGAAAACATTGATTGGATTTTTTCTGGACAAGAAAATTACAATTGTTAAAAACAAAAAACCGTTAAGCAAATTAACCGCCCATCTTTTTGGCCAGAAAAAATTCTGGTGTCATCTAGACACTTCAAAGAATATGATTTTTTGGTAATGAAAGTTGTATCACCATTTTTCAAAAAGTTATTCAATTGTTAATTAACATTTTTTTTACGGGTTTGTGTTATAATAAAAGGCGGTATAAAATTTTAAATAATTAATCTATAAATTTTTTGCTTCTTAAAGCCCTTTTTATAAACATACTCAACAAGATAACGTCATGAAAGTTTATAAATTACTTTTTTTTCATTCATTATTAATTTTTGAAGTAACGAAAAAATTAAAATTCTAAATAATGTATGTTAAATAATTTTTTTTGAAACTTTAAGCTATTACTGATTTCATATACTTGTTAGGCATTATATGATTACTTTTCAAATTTTTTCATGCCATTTGTTTATAAATTTTTTTATTAATTAAATATTTTAGAAAAATTTTTTTTCACCATATTGTTAGCGTAAGAAAATAATGATTTTTAAAAAATAATTTTTTCTTAAAAACAATATCTTATTGTTTATATTCGTTTCTTTCATATTTGGATTATTTTAATAAATAATTCAGAAATCGTTTTTTTTTAAAATCATAATTAGCATTTCTAAACACACTACTGGAAAAAATTAAAGGATAAAAAAAAATCTGAAATTTATGGGCGATTTTCAACAGCCCATGTAGGAACTTACAAGCTCTGACAACGGGGCTAAGCACGGACCAGGACTGGGTAACCCAGCTCTGGCTCCCCAGTGTCGGCCCTAGCTAAGGCCCAGGACTGGGCAACCTAGCTCTGGCTTCCCAATGTCGGCCCTAGCTTAGGTCCAGTCGTGGGCAACCTAGCGCTGGCTTTCCATCCTTGGCCCGAGATTAAACCAGAACTAGTAAGCCCAGCTCTGGCTTCCCAATGTCGGCCCTAGCTTAGGTCCAGTCGTGGGCAACCTAGCGCTGGCTTTCTATCCTTGGCCCGAAATTAAACCAGAACTAGTAAGCCCAGCTCTGGCTTCCTAGTGTCGGCCCTAGCTAAGGCCCAGTCGTGGGCAACCTAGCGCTGGCTTTCCGCTGTTGGCCCCAAACGAGACC